>NC_134484.1:66031739-66096739 GCF_040206685.1 Ascaphus truei
CATCTGCATACTTGTGTAGTGAGGCTTCCTTACAAGCTGTGGGAAGATCATTAATGAACACTGAGAAGAGTAGGGTCCCCAGAAAAGAGCTTTGCGGGACACCACAGGTGATATCCAGGGGGTTGGAGTTAGAGATGGATACATGTTGGGATCTCCCTGATAGGTGGGACTGAAACCTGTTTAAAGCATGCTTCCCTATTCCAGAGCTCTGGAGTTTGTTAAGCAGGATAGCATGATCAACTGTATCAAAAGCCTTTGCAAAATCTAGGAATACTGCACCAGTGAGTTGTCCCCGTTCCATTCCACACTGGATTTCATTACAAACTTTTAGCAGGGTAGTTACGGTGGAGTGTTTGGGACGAAAGCCAGATTGGAATTGGCTAGGGAAATTGGTCTTGGTATAGTAATTGCTTAATTGGGAGTGGACACATTTTTCCATGACTTTGGATAGAATTGGGAGAAGTGAGATTGGCCTGTAGTTTGACAGTGTTTTTGTCCTGGTTTCACATGAAGTGGATTGGAGAAGCAGTACTACACTACAAAATCAGGTTCCACGCTTGAGCAGTTCATGAATTACAGCTTTTTATGGCATAATTATATCTATGATTATTAAATAAAATAAATATCCTTTATGAAAAACAAACGGAAATATAATATGAATATCAGAATATGTGTATATATTCCCGAAATCTGTTTAGTGAAGAGTAATATAATTACATTCTTATCACTAAATACATTTTATGTAGTAACATTATAACCCCATTTATTCTAGATACAGATAAAAGAGTTCAAGAGGTTCACACCCTTTCCTGATCATCCTCAGAACTAAAGGAAAAATCGAAGGCGACCTAGAAAAAGCTGTTTATAAAACTATAACTAAATGACAGTCTGGAGTTGGCAAGTTATGAAAATAAAGATGGTACAAAAATAAAGCAGTGATATGCAAAATAGAAGAATCAGGTCCAGCAACTTGGAATGCCCCAAAATGAGGTCTAAAAAGATTAAAAAAACAAAACAACAACAACAGGTGGGTGCTAAGACAAAGAAACTCAGGTCAGGAAGTAGAATGTCATGTTTTCAGGATATCCCTGCTTCAGCACAGGTGGCTCAATCTTCAGTGTCTTTGACTGAGCCACGTGTGCTGAAGCAAGGTTATCCTGAAAACCTGACTTGTTGGTGTCCCTTGAAGACTGGAGATGCCCACCGCTGCATTACCTCATGGGAGATTGTGAGACTGGCTGGGAGAAAATCTCACATATGATCAGAAAGAGCTTCGTATTTAGATTAAGGAAAATAAAAATACAACTTGTGAGCACATTCACACGTCTCAGACAGGTCGGCAAACCTGCCTTTCCCCATTAGCTCTTCGTAGACAATGCACTGCAGCCAGGGATTCTGGGTAATGACATTAAGGAGAGATAAGGGGATTGTTTTTCTCTGAGCCCCTCATGCTCTTCAGAGGAACCTCTGGCACTCTTTGAATTTAGCAAGAGATGAAGAGGCAGCCTCCAGTTTGTAATCGTGTACACGGCTCATAAATCTTAATATACTTTGAGAGGAAATGTGTTCATGCACATTACTGAACAGCCTCTTCTGTGCGTCTGCAGTACAAAGTTTACAACCCTTAGTTTTGATCCATTTTTATCAGCACATGACTTGGAACAAAATAGAAACATTTCATGCCGTTCTTTACCACAATAAAAGTACAGGGAAGAAATAAAAGGACAGAGATTAGTAGACGCTCTTGATTCAAAATCTTAATTTCATAGTATTTAGGGGCAGCCTCAAGCCACCTGTCCTCACCTCTCTCAGAAGTTTAACTCTTGAGTGCCCCCTCCCTCCCCCCCCAATAGTGGATGTGCATATTACCAGCACTGTGGGGGCCTTAGGATGTCATTGACATTTTGCAACCTCGGCTGTCATTGAGCAGAGATTACGATCGAAATGGAAGAGGACCTCGGGGCACATCCCGGTGATGCAATTAGCTCATAAGCAGGAGGGTCAGCAGCACACAAAGGTTTTAGGGAACTTTCCATATAAGTGCAGCCCTCATTTTCGCCAACATTTTCCCCGCTGTAGGAGAAGTTCAAAGGCTACATTCCCCCATTGAGCTTTGCTTTAGAAGAGAAACTATAACTGTCCCCCACCTAACACGTCTTTAACCCTTCTCAAGCTTGAAGAACATGCAACATGTTGTTAAACAACGCTAACAGAAGTTGAAAGTACATTTTAGATGGATTAAGAAGTAAAGCAAGGCTTTAATACTTGCAAGATTGGGGGCAATTGGCGCATGGCAACTCCCTTCATCCTTCAGAGAATCACCGAGACCGTGAACTACACATCGTGCATTACCATCATTTATTTACACTACCGACACACTTTATTAAAGTGTGGCCGGTACCGCAAGCCGGGAGATTTCCTGGCTTGCTAGTGGCCGCCCCTCGGCGTGCCGCGCGTCATAGACGCGCGGTCACGCGTCTTCGGGAGCCTGCGCCCCCTTCACGCGCGTCCAGGGCTCCCCGAGGGAGCCCTGCTGTCCCGCGATCTGCGGGACGGCGGCAGGGGGTTCCGGGGGACCTGGCGGACCCGGTAGCGGTAGGGAGAGCGCCCCGATCGGAGGGCGCTCTTCCGCTGCTTCGGCGCGTGCCCGTCACACTCGGGCGCGCGCCAGGCTACTGCTGCGGCCAAGAACGGGCAAATGCTCGAATAAACTTGGCCGCAGCAGTATAAAGCACCAACATGTCCTGAAGCGCAGCACAAGGGTGGGTGAAAGACCATGAAGATTCAAATCAATTTGCGCATGATAAACACAATAGGCCAGAAAGTTTCTGGCTCCATAAAGTTTACAATCTAAGGCAGTGTTTTTCAGCAGGGGTTCCCCGGGCACACCTAAAGGGTTCCCTGTAATTTTCAAGCCATTTGAAAATGTTACCAAATACAGAAGAATTTACAATGCATCTGATCTCAGACGCGATATTAGAGAGAGTTGGGGCTCCTTATGTAGCCCTGGCTGGTTTTGGGGTACCAGTCTGCCCTCCACCTGGCGATAAGACCTGATAAGAGTAGGCCTGCCAGGAGAAATCATGCGTTTGCCCCACCTCGTGCAGCTTCAGTGAGTCACAGAGGAGGTGGTGCAACCAAGCCGTGTGTCCAATCAGGGACTCAGGCTTGCTTCCTGCTTTCTCTGTACTTAAGGGGCTGGACTTCCTAAAGTTAATGAAGTTTGCCTCTACCGTTGACAGAGGTCAGTCTACCCAAACCAGTTGGCAGGGCTCTGCCAATCTGAGGGCCCTCCCTAAGGGGAGCAGCGGGAGAATATTCCTCCTCCTCCAATTTAATTTAAGTGCTTTGAGGGAGAGCGCGGGACCTCTGTAGCCACCGCGCCCCCTGGAAATTCTCCCGCCCCCCCACTTCGTGCACCGCTGCAGTAAGACAAGCAGAATACAACTAAACACAAATGTTACACATTTCTAAGATGATATTTGTTGCCAATATTCCCAGCAGTTTGAGCTGTAAACTGTAACAATAGATAATGTTACCTTAGTAATATAAGGATACATTGTAGCTGCTGAGTTACACTGACTGAAGCAGCCATTATGTTAGACACACAATCAGGATTTTGACACATTTATAACAGCAGCACCAAATGATTGCCAGCTTAGGTAATGATGTCAAAATATACATTGCCACCTGCTTTACATATACAAATAAGAAAAGAAAAAAAGTGGGAATGTAGTATTGCTGCTTTAAACATAGTTCCTCCTACCTTATTTTATTTTTTTATAATCTGTATAGCAATCAGGGGGTCTCTGGAGCTGAACAGAGTTAATTTCCACTCCGGACACCCCGCTGCCCTAGATACTTAATGGAGAAGCTGCAGCCACTGTTTCTTCAAGGAGGTTTAAAACCCTGCAATGGAGGACGTTACGACTTCCTAGCGACCCGTGAGTTGTAATCATTCATTTTCCCCATGTAGGGGATAGTACCGGCGGCACGTTCTCGGGTATGTATAAGCAGTGGCCCAGCAGAGTGGCTCCATCTGCAGAGACCCCCTGATTGGGTGGCAGCACTGTGGGTTTTAATTTGTTAGTGTTTTTCTAGTAAGAAACCTAAAAACCCTTATTTACAGGATTTACAGAGTGCAGATTTTTACAACCAGACATGTCCCAGGTAGAAAATCCTGAATTCGGTTCAGTAGTCTGACAACCCACCTTTCTCCAAATATGAACTAAAGAAGATATCTGCATACAGTATAAGAATGACAACACCACAAGCAAAGGTATTATCTGCCGCCTGCAACTAGCAAGTACTATACAACATGTCAGAAAGGTTTTCAACGATGAGAACAAGTTGGGAAAGTGTCATTGGATAGATCATACTTTTATTCCCTTTCCAAGCACTAGAAACAGAATCAAATTACATGGTGCCTAAGAGACCTTCTTCAGATACAAACCCCGCAAGGGAAGCCTCACTGACATTGCTTAAATGCATGGTTACATTTATTACATTGAAATGGCCCTTTCCTTCACAGTTATGATTTGCTGACATTTATTGATCGAATTATGTACTGGATATTGGATTTTTCTTTTACAAAGCTGCTGCATACACGCAACACTGATTTACTACAGCTGGACAGGAGTCCTTCTTTTATTAATTATATTAATTTCAGTAATTGCCAGGACACTGAAAGCTTAAGCATTTTTACTGTCAATTTTCATTTAAAAAGAGTTAAGTCGTGAGAACATTCTTAAGTACCACTTCATAACTCTGACACCAAGTATGTATAAAAAGATTAGGCTTTATTTGGTATAAAATCAGTTGGCAGTCCTACATCTGTGTAATGCAACATAAATACCCCAGCTGGCATCTCAAACTCACACACATATGGACTTCAAAACAGAAACTTCCTTATTTGCTGCACTGCCAGGGTAATTCTGTATATTCTGCATACTACAACTATTTGTCAGGAGTCTGCAGGTGTGCAATGCATATAAAGACACAGCTGTAGCCATCCAGTCCAAGTGTTCCATCAAACACATAAAGGGAGACCTCAGCAGCTGGATTAGTCATCCCCGCAACAGGTCCAGGGAGAACAATATGGGTTAGTATTTTTGGAGAAGCATGGATGTTAAATTTATGATTATGCCGGTCTTACCAAATAACTGTTGGATTGTGTCATTTCTATGCAATGCATACAGTACTTATAAGAGTCTTTGTCAAAATAACTGGAGCAATAAAATAAAAAAATAAGGTTATTATATTTGTGCAATGTGTAAAATATTTTATTCACATGCATATTAGGTGCGCGACGGTGCATTTTCTACGTTGCTGAATAAATAATGATCTACTTTGCAGTTACTGTATTTGTTTTGTCAGTACATAACATTTTCAATCTGTGTTTGTGGAGCAGAAATGTTGAGTGATTTATACTTAAAATGTGTGCGGTTACGCAATTGTGCCCTGTGAACGTGGAATCTAAAGTACAGTATGTCTTCAGAGATAATAGCATCGTTAAAGAGAATGACACACTGACACGGGGTTATGGTGATGCTGCCTAAAGTGATTGTGCACATTTTGGAAACTGCCGTCAATTCCTAACTTGTTATAATATAAATGAAGAGATTTAGGGTCTCATTATCATGCGGTGCCCGAAATAGGTCTCCTATGGAATAGCACTGCTTAGTGAACATGAGACCTTGACATTTCCGAACTTCCAATAATCGATTATCTACTGGTTAATGGAGGAGCAGAATTGTTGAGTAGAAGTGTGAAATTCTGCTGGGATGTGCTCTGCTGCACTGCATGGTTTGACAATCAAAGTCAGCAACGCCAACATTTTATTTATTTTTTGGCAGGGGGGATTGAAAATCTTCCAGATACGAAGAGTTTATGGCTGGCCCACCCTAAAATGACTGTCTGTCCTAAAAACTATGTGCAATTCATCTGAAAGTTATATGTTCCACATTGAACACAACATTTAGATTGAAAAGTATGAGAAACAGCTGCCATTGCATTAGGTGAGCATCACCAAGTGTGAGGATCTCGTCTTTCACTCCCTGAAGCAATGGCTTCAATTGGTGCAAATGAATCTCGCTCACTGGGCATCCCAACTTTTCCACGGAAGATGTTCTTTCCAAGGCTCAGGCTGAGCTATTGAATAACAGGGGGAAATCCATGATTCTCAAGGACTTGCCCAGTCTCGCAGAATGACCAGGAGACTTTTGAAATGTTAGAGTCTCGGTAACCTACTATGTCATTCTGTCTGTGAGTGCAGCTGCAGGGTGAGCCAGTCTCCTGTGTGTGTGCGTTTCTATCTGCACCTATTTACCTTGCATCGATCACTTTATACGTAGGTTTGTTTGTCTACTCAGGCATGTGTACAGATATAGCGAGACTTACTGTGTCCAAAGCCAGGGCTCTGGAGATAGTGCTGCTGAGGTCGCGCTCTAGGGGGGAAAGAGGGGGGAGGGGGTTGGTTTATACTTCTGGATTGGATCCCCCTGCAGCGGTAATCCTCTGGCACTGGGGCAATCGCAGTTGCGGTTCTGCGGCTTGTCCCAGTGCAGAAATCAGTAAGTCTTTCCTCAACTGTAGGAGTGTAGGTAGATCTGTACAAATGCATGCGTGTATAAGATTGTGTGTATATATGCATGAGTGTTATTTCTACAACAACTTTTTATAGCATTGATATCGCACTCTGATCCAGGGTGCCATTCAAGCTTGTTACCAGCAGAACGGGAGCAATAACCCTCATCGTGGTTTAATGAATCATGGCCTGTGTCCCTCCAGTGGCCCTACAATGTTTCCCTCTACAGGTCCAGTCTGACAGTCAGTCAGTGAGGGGCATGAAAAGTAACACATACAATTTGGACTAATGTGTACATACTGAAAGTGCAGAAGCATTGAATCATCCTTAAGAACATTCCGTTTTGCATCAGATTAATCAATGAAAACTCTTCTATTGAAACAACTAGCTGGGTTTCCTTCTATGGTAAATCCTTTGCCCTTGTTGTGGGAGACTTCAAAAAATGACCCCTATAGATTTTGTTAGTGAACAGAGGGAGTGGTTGCTTGGTCGGTTCATCTTTGCAGCATTGTGGGTATTGTGGATTAATAAGATAATGCATACATTATACATGTGTTTCTAAAGCAAAATCTTTCTAAGTATGTTTACACAGCTACTGCATCTTAATCTGATTAAACAGTATGATCCATTAAAGGTCTCCAGCCTCGGTGTGCACGTGCGACCCTTGCGGTATATCATGTTGCTTACCACTGGCTTGGAGAAATACAACGTCGGCATCATGAAGCATGATAAAGAAACAAACAAGTCACCATACATTCTAATGACTATGCGTTTTGTTGCGGGTTTTTTTTTATTGTGCAGCTGGCACAAAGGTGTTTCAAAGCAATAATCCATGCAGATCGACACTTTTTTGCACTTCATGTTTTAATAGATCTTTTCTTGCTCTTCCCAACACTGTTTTTATTTTAAAAATACAATGCTCGGCTCAGGGGAGAGAAGTGTTTCAAATATTAAGTGGAGGTTAAAACGGAGCTCACCACAGCCCTGTGCAGTTACCTAAGTAACCGTAGAAGCAAGAGATGTCCAAAATCATGATTTTTAACACAAATAAAAATATATACCCTTTTTTAAATTATTTTCTAAAAAGCAGGATACGCTCAGGGGGAAAGTTACTAACATTATAGAAGTTATAAACTCAAATAGGCTTCTGGGGGGAATTGATGCTTAAAGGCTGCATATAGTTATCACTTACACAGAGCTTATATGGTGTGGTGGATGCGTACAGTATATCAACTTTAAAGTCAGAGAAAAGGAGGTCGAAATATAGTAAAGGCAATTCAGAGCAATTGTATTTTTAGTTTCACCTCTGGACACAAAATATATCATCTAATTTTCTAAACGTTACTTTTGTCTAAAGCACTTATTCCCATCATGTGTACTATTTGTTATTTATACGATTGTCACGTGTATTACTGCTGTGAAGCGCGATGTACATTAACGACGCTATATAAATAAAGATTATACATACATACAGGTGTCTCAATCAGTGGCTCACTCAAAGACTGACCTGTGCTGAAGCAGGCATATCCTGAAAACCTGACCTGTTGGTGGCCCTATAGGACTGGAGTTACCCACCCCTGCCCATACCCACCTGGCTTCCTCGCTCCTTTTATGTGGTGTGATCACATTACAATGTATGACACAACTGGAGGTTACAAATAACCCAAATACATTACTGAATTTTTTTTCTTTATATACTGATGCAAACAGCTCCAACTGCATACGCAAAAAACCTACCAGCTAAAAATGCATGCTGTGAAAATAGCATTTTTCTTTTTATTCCATTTTTATTCTCACTCCCGCTTTTGGTGATGATACTTGGTTACTTTACACCTGCTAGCTATTGTAAGAATACAAGGTGCTATAACACACAAAGCAACATTCCACTCAAACATCTGCAGAACATAGATGGCCTCCTAATGCCTACAATTTATTCTTTACATAACGACATTCTCGTCTAAACCCCATCCTATGCACATTTGCACGTCTGTTGGCATTTTTGCTTTTGAATCAGAAATACAATACAGACCACAACTCCTTAACAACAGATTGAGACAAAACCATGTAACAGCTGTTTGTTCTTTACATCTCCTGATTAACATGTTCTTTGAAGTTAACCATGTTTTTGCTATTCTGAAACCAGCTCTTGAAGAAGAGATTTCTGAAAAATACATTCATTACTGTTACACTGTAGCTGTGTCTCCTGATAACTACTGCAAGGGAAAGGCACTCACTCTCTCCCCACCAAGAATGAAAACATTACAAGAACTGTGTCAGTGAAAAACGACTCAAGCATTACTACACAGTTATGTAGCATGAAGTCAGGTAACCTTTTGGTGTTCAACAGTATTAGCACACTAGTCTAAGGCTGAGTCCATGGTCAGCGCTTAGGCGCTGACCCGTGCTGAGGCGTGCTGACGCTTGTTTATAGTTTGAGCGGTCACGTGAGCGGTTTGCCCAATGAGGGCGAACCAGCTCCGTGACGTCACTGGCCAGCCCCCAGACACGCCCCCGGATGGCGCGTGAACTAAGGCCAGGGAAAGCACCCGCTTAGCCTCAGCGCGCCTCCGCACGGCTGCAGTTACCGTGGACTCAGCCGTAGGCCTCGGGCATGGTGCCTCGGGCCGTACTCCTGCTCTGCCTCGCCTGCTCAAGCTAGGGCTTTTTTGAGTCCTGGCAGGCGAGGCAGTGAGCGCGCTTTGGGGGCGGAGCGGAGGCGTGGAGTGGCGGAGCGGGAGGTGGGGCTAGTCCCTCGTTCCCATTGGATGGTTGCAGTCACGTGACCGCTCCTCCGCTCCCCTCAGTGCCAAAATTCAAACCTGCCTGTCTCCTGAAAATTTCTGAGCCTCCGCACGCATGCGGAAGCGGCTGCTAAAGCCGCGCTGATCACAGATGCAGGGGGTAAGTGCATCTGCTCAGCGCGGCTCAGCACGGCCTGCTGTACCATGTCCCAGGCCTTAGGCTTTGTCCCCGCTGGCGCTGAGCACGCTCATGCTTGGAGAGCTCTCCAAACATGAGCGCCGGGTGTCCTTTACATTTTCGCAAGCGCTCGCGGGGAAGGGGACAGCAGGGGGGACGCTGCAGGGGAAGCGGAGCTCGCAAGAAAGTTGAAAAAAATTGTTTACCTAAGCGCCGGTGAGCGTGTGTGCCCGCGCATATGCGGGCGCGCATCGCGTGAGCAGGGACTTGTATATATATATATCAAAGACAACACAAAAATTAAGTAGCGCTAAAGAGGATGTGAAATAACCCTAATAAATGATCAATTATAATAACATTTAAAATATTAAAATAAATTAAAATTACCACAATTTAACCTAATAATATCTACAAACCATAACGTGATAGTAAAAAAAAGGAAAATCCAAATTGAATGTTCCACTCAAACAAAAAATCCAGAGAGAAATATAGTCCCAATAGAAGATCCAGGGAGTGTCTTTGCAGCTTTAAGGGGAGTGGTATAGTAAACCACTTTTGGAATCTATGAACAAAAAACAAACAAAAACGCAAGCTCCATAGCACGTAACTGAGTAAAAAATAAGGTACATTTATTTAAAAAATCAGCAACCCATAAGAATGTGCACTTACAGGATTTCAAACAGAACCATTCGTAGGAGAGAAATCTCTATTGTGGTCATCTGCGGTGGTAGGGTGAGTCCCAGGTTTGCAGAGTGGATGTAAACAGCCCAGGTTCACCATGAATTGGCAGCAAGATATAAAGGCATCCAATGCCTGCACGTCCTTTGCTCCCTCATACAATGATTGCTAACACTTGCAATTACCGCCAGCCGGAGCGCAGGGAAGCCAGGGACTCCAAATACACCAACACAAACACGATGACGTCACAGCTCTACGCATTTCGTCACACTGCGGCGACTTCGTCAGGAGAGTTGTGATTGTCAGGGACAGCCAGTTAAATAGGCTGGATCAAGAAAACCTATTTTCACATTGGTACTAAGTTTCACCACAAATCGTATAACTCTAAAATTACTATAAATATCAACATTACAATGAATAACAACAACAAAAACCATCAATAATTATGTTGTTCACATCATACAATGAAAATAGCTAAAACTAAACAATTTAATTATGTATAAACTCAACTAACACAATGATATGTTAGAAAAAGCTGTCCCACTATTACCAATCTAAGTTTCATCAAATATGGAAAAAAATCTATATATATATATATATATATACCAAATTGAAATTAAAACCTAAACCTATAATTTTAGTCAAAAGATATTAATAAATCAATATATTAATTAGAATATAATAATATGAATATATAAACAACCAAATACCACTACACCATATAGAAATGAATGATAGAAAAATCTAAATAAAATTGAAAAAATATTAAAATCAACCTATTTAATTCCTTGTGTGATGAGAACAACATTCGCAAAACAATCTTTACATTATATGTACTAACAAAAATGATTAGATTAATAATTCACATAGTGCATTAATTAACATTATATCTAATTACATATAATAACAACAATTGTTACATTAAAAAATAACTAAAATTATAAAAAGATAAAGGAAAAAACTGGATTAACTATTAAATAACACCTACTTTAAGGAAATATCATATAATATAGAGGAATCCCCTCCAAAAACACAGAACCCCATCCTAGGATAGGGGGAGAGGAACCGAATTAGCAACCAGAGCAGAAAGGCAGAGAACAGCAAGGCAGGAAACTAAACCAGTGTGCTAGTATCCAAGCACTCATTAAGACCCCTGAGGCCCATATCATTGGAGTTAAAGTGGGTCAGTATCTGCTCGAGGTCACCCCCATCTCCGTCCCATTTGATCAAGATGTCATCAATATACCGGCCATAGAACACCAGACCCGCCCCCAACCGTACATTGGGCCAGATAAATCTGGATTCCCAATAACCCATAAAAAGGTTCGAATAGCTGGGGGCAAATGTGGTGCCCATGGCCGTACCACAGGTCTGGAGATGGAAGCTATCCCCGAACAGAAAATAATTGTGACCAAGGATAAAGCCGACAAGGGAGAGGATGAAATTAGATTGTGATACATGTAGATCTCCACCCCCCCCCCTGGTGTTCTATGGCCAGTACATTGATGACATCTTGATCATATGGGACAAAGATGGGGGTGACCTCGAGCAGATACTGACCGACTTTAACTCCAATGATATGGGCCTCAGATTCACCCACCAGATTAATGCATCTAGTATTGTCTTTCTAGATTTGGAATTGTCAGTAGATTTGAATCTGAATTTCCAGACACAGGTGCATTTCAAGGACGTGGCGGTCAATGGCTATATACATGCAAAAAGTGCACATTATTCCAAATGGCTAAGCAATATCCCCCTCAGTCAGTTTAATAGACTGAGGAGGAATTGCTCGTCCGACCAGGTGTTTGAGCTGCAAGCCGGTCGTCTCATCGACAATTTCAAACAAAAGGGGTATGATATGTCTCTGGTGAAGGAGACATTCAAGAAGGTCAGGTCGGTTGAACGTGTGGATCTGTTAGCTAAATCAAAGCTCAAACAGTGCAAACAATCCATGCCTTTGGCAGATATCAACACAAACAACTGTGGGGTTAAGTTTATTACAAAATGTAATGGTTATTCCCACAAAATCAGACAAATTATCAATCGCCACTAGAAAGTGTTGCTCTCAGATCCGCACCTCAGCAGTCAGTTGTCTACTGTGGCACCACTGGTCTTCCGCAAGGGTCTAAATATCAAGAACATCTTGGCCCCAAGTAGACTTAGTGATACTTCAGTTGAGAATAGTGGTTCACAGTTAGTGTCAGGAAACATTAGGTGTGGCAGATCTAGATGTCTAATGTGTGGACATCTGTCGGATACTTTCTCTTCATTTAGCAACAAGTCTGAATATACATTAAAAAGTTCAATCAACTGTCTCTCCACATATATAGTGTATGTTTTATCTTGTCCATGTCAATTGCAATATGTGGGTCGCACTAAAAGAGCACTGTGTGTCAGATTCCTGGAACACAGACGTTCCATCATTAAGGGAGTGCTGGCACACAGTGTTCCTCTACATTTTTCCCAAGTACACCAAAAGGATCCCAAGGGACTTGTTATTATGGGTATTGAGAGTATTCCGAGTACCCTATTAGGGGGAGATAGATTTAAGACACTATGTATGAGAGAGTCTTTTTGGATATACTCACTTGGTACACTTTCTCCCAGGGGTCTTAATGAGTGCTTGGATACTAGCACACTGGTTTAGTTTCCTGCCTTTCTGCTCTGGTTGCTAGTTCGGTTCCTCTCCCCCTATCCTAGGATGGGGTTCTGTGTTTTTGGAGGGGATTCCTCTATATTATATGATATTTCCTTAAAGTAGGTGTTATTTAATAGTTAATCCAGTTTTTTCCTTTATCTTTTTATAATTTTAGTTATTTTTTAATGTAACAATTGTTGTTATTATATGTAATTAAATATAATGTTAATTAATGCACTATGTGAATTATTAATCTAATAATTGTTGTTAGTACATATAATGTAAAGATTGTTTTGCGAATGTTGTTCTCATCACACAAGGAATTAAATAGGTTGATTTTAATATTTTTTCAATTTTATTTAGATTTTTCGATCATTCATTTCTATATGGTGTAGTGGTATTTTGGTTTTTTATATATTCATATTATTCTATTCTAATTAATATATTGATTTATTAATATCTTTTGACTAAAATTATAGGTTTAGGTTTTAATTTCAATTTGGTATATATATTTTTTTTTTTCCATATTTGATGAAACTTAGATTGGTAATAGTGGGACAGCTTTTTCAAACATGTCATTGTGTTAGTTGAGTTTATACATAATTAAATTGTTTAGTTTTAGCTATTTTCATTGTATGATGTGAACAACATAATTATTGATGTTTTTTTTTTGTTGTTATTCATTGTAATGTAATTTTTTTTTTTTGTTGTTATTCATTGTAATGTTGATATTTATAGTAATTTTAGAGTTATACGATTTGTGGTGAAACTTAGTACCAATGTGAAAATAGGTTTACTTGATCCAGCCTATTTAACTGGCTGTCCCTGACAATCACAACTCTCCTGACGAAGTCGCCGCAGTGTGACGAAACGCGTAGAGCAGTGACGTCATCGCGTTTGTGATGGTGTATTTGGAGTCCCTGGCTTCCCTGCGCTCCGGCTGGCGGTAATTGCAAGTGTTAGCAATCATTGTATGAGGGAGCAAAGGACGTGCAGGCATTGGATGCCTTTATATCTTGCTGCCAATTCATGGTGAACCTGGGCTGTTTACATCCACTCTGCAAACCTGGGACTCACCCTACCACCGCAGATGACCACAATAGAGATTTCTCTCCTACGAATGGTTCTGTTTGAAATCCTGTAAGTGCACATTCTTATGGGTTGCTGATTTTTTAAATAAATGTACCTTATTTTTTACTCAGTTACGTGCTATGGAGCTTGCGCTTTTGTTTGTTTTTTGTTCATATATATATTTATATATATATATATATATATATATATATATATATATATATATATATATATATATATATATGACGCAGCCTTACACTGCACTATACAGTAATAGCACACTAGTATTATACTGTACTATACAGCGATAGCACACTAGTCTTACACTGCACTATACTGTAATAGCACACTAGTCTTATACTGTACAGTAATAGCACACTAGTCTTACACTGTACTATACAGTAATAGCACACTAGTCATATACTGTACTATACAGTAATAGCACACTAGTCTTACACTGCACAATACTTAATAGCACACTAGTCATATACTGTACTATACAGTAATAGCACACTAGTCATATACTGTACTATACAGTAATAGAACACTAGTCTTATACTGTACAGTAATAACACACTAGTCTTACACTGCACTGTACAGTAATAGCACATTAGTCTTACACTGTACAACAATAGCACACTAGTCGTATACTGTACTATACAGTAATAGCACACTAGTCGTATACTGTACTATACGGCAATAGCACACTAGTCTTACACTGCACAATACTGTAATAGCACACTAGTCTTATACTGTACAGTAATAGCACACTAGTCTTACACTGTACTATACAGTAATAGAACACTAGTCTTATACTGTACTATACAGTAATAGCCCACTAGTCTTACACTGCACTGTACAGTAATAGCACATTAGTCATACACTGTACAACAATAGCACACTAGTCGTATACTGTACTAAACAGTAATAGCACACTAGTCATATACTGTACTATACAGCAATAGCACACTAGTCTTACACTGCACAATACTGTAATAGCACACTAGTCTTATACTGTACAGTAATAGAACACTAGTCTTATACTATACTATACAGTAATAGCACACTAGTCGTATACTGTACTATACAGTAATAGCACACTAGTCGTATACTGTACTATACAGTAATAGCACACTAGTCATACTGTACTATACAGTAATAGCACATTAGTCTTACACTGTACAACAATAGCACACTAGTCTTATACTGTACTATACAGTAATAGCACACTAGTCTTAGGCCTCGGTCCCGCTGCGCTCGTTGGCGCGGGCGGCTATGTCGCGAGTTCCCCACCAGCAGGGGAATCCTCCCGAGCCGGTCCCGGTCCCCCCTGGCGGCACAGCTGACTACACGCTGTGGCGCGTCAGCCGCTAGGAGACACAAGAGAATGGTGTTTCCTAGCGTTGACGCGTCACGTGGTGTGGCTGTGAGCCAATGGGGAAGGGAGGCTTCGGGAGGAGGAGAGGCTTCGGGGAGCGGGGAGGAGTGTGGAGTGAAAGCAGGTGAGTGCCTGTCTGTGTGTGTCTGAGTGCGTGCGTGACTGTCTGTGTGTGTATGTGTGTGCCTGAGTGCGTGAGTGCCTGCCTCTGTCTGTCTGTGTGTGTGTGTATGAGTGCGTGAGTGTGTGTGTGTGTGTATGTGTGAGTGCCTGCGTGTGTGTGTTTAAACTTACCTTCAGCAGCCCCAGCTCCAGCCCGAGTCCGTGGAGGGAGGGGGTGAGGGGGGAGAGTAGCAGGTCCCTCCGATCAATCCACTCCCCCCCTCCCTGTCAAGCCTCCCACTCCCTGTCAAGCCTCCCACTCCCGCCCACTCCCTACAGACCGCCTATCGCGGTCTGTGTATCTCAGCGCACCGCCTGTCTGCAGTGCGGGTGCGCTGACTCTGGGAACGGGGCCTTAGCCTTAGACTGTACAGCACTTGCACACTAGTCTTACACCGCACTATACAATAATGACACACTAGTCTTAAACTGTACTATACAGTAATATTACACGTCTTACACTGCACTATACTTATTTATTTATAAAATGTTGTACCAGGAAGTGATACATTGAGAGTTACCTCTCGTTTTCACTTATGTCCTGGTCACAGAGTTATAATGATTACAAATACATAGTTACAATGAGTGAAAAGGGTTATACAGTACATGATATACAAGTCATTGTATGCACACAAAGATAATATATATTATAGGCATATATAACAGTTACAGACCAGATTAAAATGTGAGACAGCTTTAGTTTTAAAAGAACAGACTGGTGGCGTCAGGATTTGTTCCTATATAGTACACCAAGTTTGGCATAGGTTATGGATGTCAGGGTATCGATGTGCAACCCAAATGTTAAATTGGAGTCAAACCATATGCCCAAATATTTGAAACTAGTAACAGGAGTTAGGGTGGTGTTAGCATTGGTTCTGATCTGGAGCTCAGTCACACGAAGCTTTAAAAATGTAGTCTTGGTCCCAAATACCATTGTTACAGTCTTGTCAGTGTTTAAAAACAGTTTGTTTTGGGAAATCCAATTTTCGAGTCTGAAAAAGTCAGACTGAAGTAGTGTCCAAGGTCAGAGAGGTTAGGGCTGTGTGCATATAAGATTGTGTCATCCACATACATGTGTATTGAAGCTCCCTTACAATCTGTAGGAAGATCATTAATGCACAATGAGAAGATTAGGAGCCTTTCGGGACACCACAGGTGATATCCAAGGGGTTGGAGTTAGTGCCCGAGATGGACACATGTTGGGATCTACAGTACCAGATAGGTAGAAATGAAACCAGTTTAAACCATGCTTCCCTATTCCAGAGCACTAGAGTTTGTTTAGCAAGATAGCATATCAACAGTATCAAAAGCCTTTGCAAAATTTAGGAATATTGCACCAGCAAGTTGTCCCAGTTCCATTCCACACTGGATCTCATTGCAAACTTTGAGGAGGGGAGTTACCATGAAGTGTTTGGGGTGAAAGCCAGATTGGAATTGCCTAGGGAAATTTGTCTTGGTGTAGTAATCGCTTAATTGGGAGTGAACACATTTGTCCATGACTTTGGATAGTATTGGGAGAAGAGAGATTGGCCTGTAGTTTAAGATCATGTTTTTATCCCCAATTTTGTAGATTGGGACAACTCTGGCAGTTTTCCAGGTCTTAGGGATATGGGCTGAAGACAAGATAGAGTTGATTAGGGAAGCAAACCGTTTGGCAATGGTTGGGGGCACCAAGTCGTAGGAAGTTAGGCTAAGGCCCCGCTGCACACACTGGCGTGCCCGCCTTACGTCGCATGCATGGCACTTCACCACGATCTGCGGTTTGTAGGGAGCTTTTTTAGGCGCGGGGGCGAGGCCAAATCGGGTCGGGTGGGCGCGGCCATGACAAGCACTGCAGCAGCCCCACACACACACAGCACCCAAAATGGCGCTCTGCAGGCAGGCAAAATTAAACAAATTAAAGCCAATAAAAATAAAGCAGTTATAATAAATAACTATAATAAATAGATAGAATAATAAATAACTATAATAAATAGATAGAATAATAAATAAATAACTATAATAAATAGTTATAATAATAAATATAATAATGAAATAAAATAAAGCTAGCAGCAAGCAACCGACAAGCTGCAGGGTTTAAAGCAATAGAACTGCTGTATTTGCAAACACATTTTTTCCCTCTTCCGGTTTTGAAAAATATGTGCTGCCATTGGCTAGCACTAGCTGGCATATGATTGGTTAATGGGATCCAGTCTGTGATTGGCTCCCCGGCGCACCATGTGACGTGTCGCTGCACGGGATCACAAACCTGTTGTAGCCCCTGCTGGCTGACGCGTCACAGTATGCAGTGAGCCTTGGAGCGAGGAGGGACCGGGACAGCCAGGAAGAAGTTATGGGGCTGGTGAGAGGCGTGCGCACGCCACCGGCTGCACTGTGGACCTAGCCTTAGGCTGCAGTAGGTCAAGTCCACATTGGCTGCTTAGTTTTAATTTGAGGAGCATTTGTACAATCTCCTCTTCAGATACTGGGACAAATTGAAAACTGTGGGCAGTGTTGGGAGAGGGTGGAGCTATAGAGGTACTCCCCGAATGAGGTTCATGTATGTAGTTTGGGTTGCGTTTAGTTAATAAATTAGTACCACACCCCACAAAGTATTCATTGAATGCATTTGCAATGTCATACAGTAATAACACACTAGTCTTACACTACTATACAGTAATAACACACTAGTCTTACATTGTACAGTAATAGCACACTAGTCTTACACTGCACTATACAGTAATAGAACACTAGTTTTACACTGCACTATACAGTATATTCAGCTCCTTGCAAAAAATATTTACATGAATAGTACACAAAGCATGAACACATGGGTAAATATTGCACATAAATAGAAACAGCATGAGACGGAAGCCACCGTCTTTTTCTAAGCAATGCAGTTGGAGACCAATAAAAATGATAAATAAAACGATATGCACTCATGCAGCGGGTGAAGAAGAAGAGAGTCTGACGAGGTACTGAAGCATCGCTGGGAAGACCATTCACAGAGGTTTGGGGGTTGTCAGACAATTGCGGATTCTTTACTGTAAAAATGTTCTAAGGTTTTGTTTATACAGTGTCTGTCTTGCACCTTCATCTCTCTTGTAACATTATTTTACGTAGGTCATGATAACATCCCTGCTCCTAAGAATGGCAATAATGTAAGAGAACAGCCTCTCTGACTTAATGTTTGACATAATGTCATTTCAATTAAAAAAAGAGGGGGAAATGTGATGGACATGCAAGAAAAAAAATATTACTTTTCAGTATACAAATTCATTTTATTGTATTGTATTATTGAGCTTAAACTGCTGCTTTAAAGTTGACTTATGTTGAGCAGTGGTCAAAAAGTATTAGAAGATTAAAGATTGTGCCAATTTGCAAAGCATAGGAGGAACAGCTGAGTTAATAATGGCTTCATGTGACAGTAGACAAACAATGTCCTTTAGTAATGGAAGAGTTGGTATGAGAAGTGTTAATCACATGGAAGTATGTACCCCACAAGTAATCATTACTCAGTAAAACAGTTGTTCGCAGCTGTGATATATTTTAAAGTACCAACGTAGGAGATGGCCAACTCAGGGGCCAACTCCAGTCTTCAAGGGCCACCACAAGGTCAGGTTTTAAGGATATCCCAGCTTCAGCACATGTGGCTTTATTATAATGACGGAGCCACCTGTGCTAAAGCAGCGATATCCTTAAAACCTGACCTGGAGTTGGCCACTCCTGCTGCATGATGTCTAAGGCCACGCCTATAGTGCCCGCGACCGGCGACACGACACCGCTAGCGAAAGTTATATTTCGCTTTGTGGCGGCGCGGGCTTCCAGGCATTTGATTTGTTCAGGGGCTGCCATGAGGCGACAGCCCTTGAAAAATCAAATATTCCCGGCTTCCAAAGTCCGCGACGCGACATCGCTCCGTCGCATTGCCGCCGTCGCGCTTACTATAAGCGCACGCGGCGGCAATGTTTTTTGGGCGGCGGCGGCCGTCAAAGGCACTATAGGCGCGGCCTAACTTGTGTCTTCTGCAGGTTTGACGGTCACTGCACTGTACTCACATCAATATTCCTCATTGTTTTATTAACATTATCTAGCATGATGCGTTTGCTGTATTTCTGGACATCACGTTTAAGGTTTAACAGGCTTAAGAGCAAAATTGAACACCTGCCTACTTATACATGCGTTACCTAAATAAAGGGCTCTCCATCAGGCCAGAAGCTAGCAAAATGGTAGGTCAAAATAAATTGCAATGCTGTACACAATATTATTGAAATGTCATTATCATCAATTGTCCCATTTAAATTATACCTCTCTATTATGTTTCTTAAAGCTGCAGTTCAGGCAATATCCTACATGTGTGTTTTTTTTTAATAAATCAGTTCTGTGGCAAGAAAAAATACTTTTAGCATTTTCTGTTTTAAAAAAAACAACTTTGAAAGACCAATTTTCTTGTATTCTATTTTAACAAGCATGCTTGTTCCTATAGCAACGATTTACAGTCCCCATATTTAAAGATGTCGCCAAACTTTGCCGATCAATAGACTGACGGGCAGCTATGCAGTTCTTTAGGTAATTAGAGATTGCACACATGAAACTATTGAAGTAAAAAAAAAAAATTAAAAAAAAAAAGACTGAACTGCAGCTTTAAGATTGTATTCACAGAATTGTAGCAACTCGCAAAACAATTTGTGCTGTGGCTTGACAAAGTGCTTTAAATGAATAAGACTTGGATATATACTAGAATATAAAAGGGGAAAAAAGATGTGTCGTAAGAGTTCTGTCAGTCCACTGATGTTTATAAATGAGCGCTTTTTAATGTCTAAGATTCACCATAAATAAGTGAGACGTGACTTTTGAGTATTTATAATCAAGCAGGTGAAATCATTGTGAAAGCAGCCATTTTAAATGTGACATACAAAATATAACATTGTGCTTTTTCTCACAAAAAGTGGCTTCAGCACTTTAATGCAGCAATGCAATTTGCAAAAGGGAAGAAATATGTATTAAGCTACTTCAATGTAATTTACACCGCAAAACAGAAAACACTGCAGGGTTAAGGCAAATCCCCTACCATGCTTTAAAAAGAAAAAGCCTGGGAAAGGGCTCATTTTATTCTCCAAAAAAGTACACAAAGTTTTGTTTTTCCCAAGGTGTAAATGTTAAAGTTAGGGGAAAATCATTACAATATGCCCCAATTTACCAAAACTTTGATTTCATACAAAAAAAAAGTCCCTGTTAAAAACATAGCCAAGAGAAAGATTTGTGGAAAATGCTTAGTGCGCCAAGACAGCTGAGGCAACATTATCAATCTCTACAGGGTTCCAGAACGCTGAAGGCGTCACACAAATACAGAATCTTTTCCCTTTCTTCAATACGGGACACATTATATGGGGGACTGTAATACAACCCTACGATCATTCCTGATTATAGCTAACAGACTCCTCTAATCTTTCTGACTTCCGTTCCAGCAAAATGCATTTAAACAAAATAAAATACAGCTTCATACTCAAGTCATTAAAGCCAAGAATAGAGGGGAGGGGGGGGGGAGGGAGAGAGAGGGAGGAAAAAAAATGAAGATTTTTCAGTTGATTATATCAACAAGTGCACAACATGTTAGATTTATCATAAAAGAAAAATCCATGAGATTTCTTTTTCTGGGAGTTAGTTAATGCTTCTTTTTATGACACATTTGGCCAATGAAAGCAGACTAAAACAGTAGTACTTTGAAGCAAGAGCCAGTAAATGCCTCTGTGGTTTACCGAGAGAGGGGATGCACAATATATTAGACCACAGTTAATGAAATGAAATCATTTCTTCTGTTTCTGAAATGTGTCCTATATTAGTTGTTTGGAAACTATACAACTGTTTATAGTTCCTTAGATGTCCTTTTATTTCGGTAGGAAACACTATCTCTTGCATCTACTTGTTGTAATTAACTCAATACATGGCGAACGCTGGAAAAGGTTTATGGTATGTAACCCTTCAGAGCAGAGAAATGAGTCTTGCAGCAACTTGCATTGATTGCCGGCACTTACATCAGGGAGTGCATACAGTAGGAGAAGGATACATTCCAGCTATATTTCGGCAAGCGTCCTTGTTACAGTTTGGCCGGTATTCAATAATCTGTGACGGAAAATGGAGAGATCAGCTCTGTTCAATTGAACTGGACTAACATTTTCTCCAGAGCAGGGAAGCGGCTTCCCAGTATATTGAATAAGGGCCTCTGTGTGTGCGCGGATGTTACCGGAGGTGTTAAAGGTGCAGTCCTGCCTAGAGCCAAACTAAATGACTTATCTTTTTATACCACGTTTATTCTGACGGTGTTTGCAAGCGCTGAAACATGACGTTTAGAGATAGATTTTACTGCCTTAAACCTCTCTTATCACTGACTAGTTTCCGGACAGGACCTAAGGCATAGGTCGGGATTGATCGAGCAGCGGACTCAAGGTATCGCACCACCACCCGTCTGTAGCTACCACGCAAACCAATGGCAAATACAATCCTATGCGGGGGAAAAAAGGCTAAAAGCGTTTGCATACATCTTCTGCATCACATATATCTACAAATAAACCATTATTTAACATCTGCCAAAACATTCACTTATAATAACTAGATACCGTGTTGAGGGCAGTCATTTTGAGCATGCATACAAATTCATGAATATATTTAAGTAAATAAATAAAAGGCAAACTCTCACACTACCAGGCACGCCCCTCACATTGAAGCAGCTTTAAAAACCAAAGACAAACTAGAAAACCAGCTTCACAAATTAATGAATCTTCCCGGTTTCAATATTTAGAGAAATATAAATATCTAAAACTATCTAGAACACCATGTGAAATATTGAATTTAAAAGGACCCTAAGAAGCATGTATAAATTACAGAACAGGTACAGTAAGTGAAGAAAATGTGGCGTTATTTTTCCCAATCATACAACCTGTGATCCAAGAAACTTGTTAATGGAAGTTAACGTAACCTTGTTAAGAAAGAAAGATAACAGCTAAGCCTGGGTATGGCATGGTGTAGTCTACTAGAGATGGATTTACTGATCCCACTGCTGGAACCCATCAGCGCATTGGGGCACTTATGGTTTACATATCTGATCTGTGAGAGGGCGATCCCACTGTAACATATGAGGCATCTGTGTCTCACAAAGTGAAGAGCAAGCGCCTTTGTTCAATATGGGGACAGAAAGAGTTCCGGTGAATTATCATACATCCTGCATTGGAATCAGTATGGCAGTTTTGCTAGGTAACCGATTAATGCCATATCCAGCTCTTTTACCTCCTCTTCTGTTTAACCTTTTTTTTTTCTTCCATATAATGCTTTTCTTCCAATAGGTCTTAAAGTGATTTACAATGACAGCATAGTGCACGGTACGCAGCACACAGGGTTTTTTTTTTACAGACAGTCCCAGTTTCTTAGAGCATACAATCTATATTTTTACTGAATGATAAACAGTAAAGTGACTTGCACAAGGTCACAAGGAGCTGACACCGGGAATTGAACCAGGCTTCCCTGATCAGTGTCTTTAGTCACTGAGCCACTCCTTTAGCCTCAGGTTATTTGCTATTTTGACACAGTGAGCAATATCAACATACTTACAGTACTTTGGCTTAAAGGATAATACATATTGGTTTGTTTTTCTTATGCATGGGCTTCACAATTACCCCAGACCTTTACCCCGACATGTGAAAGCTGACATGTTGAAAATAACAGGTACCAGAACCTAAAAGTAATGTAATGCTTACTAATGCTTTTACTCTGCGAGACATGACACAGTGAGGCATGCAATCAATATGCACAAAAGGTGCTGAATTTGTATTCCTGTGCATGTGTTTGGCTCAGTCATTGGATGTAGCTGTATCGAGGCCCAATAACTTTGAAGCTGAAAGTAAAAACAAGATATTGCTAATAATAGATGAATGGATTGTCTGAGCTAAGCCGTGCAGCGTTATTTCTCAAAGCGGACAGAGAACGCTTTTTAAAGGCTGTATATATGCAATACCTGGACATTTTGTATTATAATGTGCTTTTAAAATCCATTACATCATTCTTAATAAATGAAAATGTCAGCGTTGGTTAAATGTGAACTACTGTGTAATACACTGTGCAGTAAGTTAAACAACTGCAAAATAAGTATATGAAGGGAAAATAAGTAAAGAATAACAATGATACATCTGCAAAACAGCATCTTTTATAACATGCCTTTAAAGTCTCATTCATAAGATTAGGAACATATAATAAAACTTGGTAGTATATCGATATGTGAACATTCGCCATTTGCACAGTATCTTGTGTTTCACTTGAAATGCTGTAGTTCAGAGTGATTGGTCAAAAAAGTAAGATGTTGTGCTGCTAGTGATCTAGTTTAATAGACTAATTTGACACGCTTACATTGTTTGTCAAGTACATCAGCTTTGAAGACCTCCAAGACTTTTCTTCTTTACTTGTTACCTTATTTCTTCTAAATCAATAAGAAACAGCTCTGTTTCTGTACATAAACAAACCCCATTTCTTTCATTAATGCCTTATTTTCCAAAATATACATCAGGTGACTGATATATTAACATGAGTAATCGTTGGAGTTTAAAAACAAAAAGGCTAATTTGGAGAAAAAACACATGAAATGTTTCCATATGTTTTATGCAGTATTCTTTACCCTCTAAATGAGCACATTCACTTCCAGTCTCTGGCTTTGTTTCAGAGGAGCTCCATCTGCATACTGCAACGCTTACAGGCACATCTCAGTCATGCAATAGCTATGTCACAGCTCATATATCAAATAAAAATCACATTCAAGGCCACACAACCTTATATACCCAAAGTCTTCTATTCTATTTAAATTAATCCTAAGAGAGCTCTTATTGCACCTCGCTGCAAGGAATCACGTGACTTCTTTTTTTTTTTTGTTAGAAAACAGAGTTCCACAACTTAAATATCAAACAGTTACGAACGCAGTGCAGTAGAATCTGAAAGACAACTCTATTACATTGGTAAGCTCTGGAAGTCTCATTAGTTCCCAGAAACAGGTGCATAAGTGGAAAAATGAATCTTTTGTGCACTCAACAAATCCTAAAAGTAGCAGAATACTGGATAAGCAGTAAATCACCAATAGCAGAACTCTAGCTATGTGGTTTAAAACAACACGTACATCACAAAAGGTTCTTTCATGGTGCCAACAAATGTTATAAATTAAAAATATATATTTTACATAAATAACACAAGTAAATTGTATATCTCTATATATCAGTTAATACACACACACACACACACACACACACACACACACACACACGCACACACGCACGCACGCACGCACGCACGCACGCACGCACGCACGCACGCACGCACACACACAGCTGGAACATGTATGCAGGAACAGAAAAAGCCAGCAATCCAAAAGACTTTAAAATGTGTAAGGTGTTTATTTGAAATGGACCAATATTGAGGTCCCATTAAGGCCTTTGTCAAGATAACAAGTGAATCACCAAGACAACCTATGAATATCCTAAGTGAAGAATGCTACAGGTGAAACAAAAAAATATGAGTGGCTGGGGTTGCTAGGCAACATAATATGAACAAAGTGCCCTGGCAGTCTCACACACAGAGCCAATGAGGGAAAAGTACACTTTCCTGAGGGCTAAACTATCACATTCAACGTAAAACCGGTATGATACTAATTGGCTATAAAGTATCTATACAAGAAGATAAATTGATACATTTTATATGCTGAAAATAGCTAAATGTGGCAGACGATATAAATACACTAGAAGTAGAACAATGGATAGAAAGTGGCATATACAGTATGATTAAGTTCTAGAAAATAATTGTATGAATGCACCACCAAATGCAATATATGGAAATAAAAGTAGGTTAAGCACAATTCTAATGAAGAGACCATAAGCTCAGGGAAACATGAAGTATCTGGGTGAGAAAGCCAATAGTCCCACGCACCCAAACTATGTACATACATACACACAATATATATATATACATAATATATATATATATATACATAATATATATATATATACACATAATATATATACACAATATATATATATATATATATATATGCAAATATAGCTGTATGCTCATCTGCATGTCTTAGGCAAGTCTGCAACCCCGCCTTTCCCCATTATCACCCAGCATACAGCACTTCCACTGCAGCAAGGGATTCTGGGAAATGACATGCAAATGAGCACACAGTGTCACCTTTTGCCTCAATAACCATTTTTAACATGGTTCCCTATAGGCTTAAGCTTGCTGCATGGTCACAGCTTTGAGCACAGCCAGGGTTAAGGTGCATACCCAGAAAACCACCCACAGACAGCCGTTTCGACCTTGATGGGTCTCATCAGTGTGGGGTTGATTTTACTGGGAATGCAAGAGAGGCTATGGGATAGGCTAAACCATAATACTGAGTTAAGTTATGGTGAGTAAAAAAAGTGACAAAAACCCTCCCAGGAAAGCAAATATGCAAATATAACTGTATGCTCATCTGCATGTCTTAGGCAGGTCTGCAACCCCGCCTTTCCCCATTATCACCAAGCATACAGCACTTCCACTGCAGCAAGGGATTCTGGGAAATGACATGCAAATGAGCACACAGTGTCACCTTTTGCCTCAATAACCATTTTTAACATGGGGAAAGGCGGGGTTGCATATTTGCTTTCCTGTGGAGGGTTTTTGTCACTTTTTTTACTCACCATAACTTAACTCAGTATTATGGTTTAGCCTATCCCATAGCCTCTCTTGCATTCCCAGTAAAATCAACCCCACACTGATGAGACCCATCAAGGTCGAAACGGCTGTCTGTGGGTGGTTTTCTGGGTATGCACCTTAAGCCTGGCTGTGCTCAAAGCTGTGACCATGCAGCAAGCTTAAGCCTATAGGGAACCATGTTAAAAATGGTTATTGAGGCAAAAGGTGACACTGTGTGCTCATTTGCATGTCATTTCCCAGAATGCCTGCCACATTATACAGCTTTTCAGCACAGACAAGGATAAAGAAGTGAATGGCCACTAAACCTACTCACTGACAGATGTTTCCACCTTTTGGGTCTTACCGGGATGGTTACTAGCTTAGCACATCATAGTGGAAGAAGATAGCTTAGCACATCCCTTGAAGAAGTACGCGCATGCGTACGAAACCGGTCGGGAAGTTTCGTGTTTTAGAAGTGTTTTTACTGTGGTGGAAATCTGCAGTCCCAAGAGGAGAAATCTGCAGTTTCCAAGTGCCTAAACCGTTTTGCGGGATCACGGTTGCTGAGGAGGACTGGAGAGAGCGTGCCTGAGGTGGGACCACAGCGGAGGTGACGTCACGTCCGCCTAGAGACCCCGTCATTCGAGCGACCTGCCTTCCATTCCGGTCACGTGTGGACGTCGATCAGAGTGCTCCGGTCGCCATCTTTGTGAGCCCAGCTGTATGCATCCAGCTCGCTGCCTTTACCCTGCCAGCATCTTGTGAGTAGGGTTGTAATTTTACCCCTCCGGATGCGGTTATGCACCCTCCACACCCCAAATAAATTGCTTTTCTTTTAATTATATAGGCCGTGCTAGTGTTTAGTGTTTGTTTGTCTTGTGTGTCCTGTGTTGTTAGTGTTCACTCAACCCCCCAGGGTTAATTTACTGCACCATTATCTGTTTGTCTTTTCTTTTTTCCACATATATTTCGTTCGAGGCGAGAATCATCACATCCCATCATCCCAAGGACTTCACTTGGACTTTTACACCCTAATTGGTTTGAATTTAACTCATTTGGCGCCGGTCACCCTTCTTTTGTTAGTGGAAGAAGATAGGAACATAAAGTGCAAGATAGACCATTTCACAAAAGAAAAAAATATTGGGGGGGGGGGGGGGGGGGGGCGCTGTTCAGGCACAGAGGAGAATGGACGTGTTCTAATACGGTTCCATGAACAAGTCAACCGAAATCTCTGAAAAACATATACTTTTGCAACTAAACATACGGAGCATAAAAGAAGATGCCTAAAAAAACTAAAAAAAACTACCCACCCAGGTGGTATCTACATTTTTCAACAAGGCCCCGCGGCTGGGCAAGATGACAGTGATCCTCCACGATCCCCCCACATACAGATAGGAGCCAAAATAGGGAAGGGGCAGAATAAGAGTATTACCTTAAAGAATCTGTAAAAAATAGCAATGGACATCAAGAGCTCGATTCAGGCCGATTTCCATAAAGAGGTGACAGAATTATGAGCGGCGGTGGAGGCTCTTAATAAATGGACCACGGAGCTGGAACGCAGGGTCGGCGAGTCTCGTAAAAGACGGGCCAACACAGACGGGCACATACAGTGGGTGCTGAAGGAATTAAAATAGCTAAAACAGGGATTAGAGGACATAGAAAATAGGGAGACGACGACAGAACCTCATATTTGCAAGATCCCTGAGGCCGTGGCTCCAGACCAACTGCAGGGTTACCTTAGGTGAATATTTCTGCACCTAGACCCAGCTATAGAAGAGGCTACACTCCTGATAAACAGAGCGCAACGCTCTTTAGGCCCGAGATTTTCTGACCCAGCAAAGTCGAGGGAGGTGGTCATTACATTAAATTTACATTAAATCAGCACAGGGAGCTGAGGGATATCACTACTCTATTGCGGGAGAAGGGACTACGATACTGGTGGGCCTTTCCTTTCGTAGTGGAGAGGAGCGGTAAGCAATTCGCCCTCCGATCCCTGGACGAAGCAGATGGCTTCTTGAGGCAAACAAGCCTGACCCAGGTTTGGATAGCTGGAGACCTGCGCTGATCCCGGAACCCACCTGGAACAAAAGAGCAACAAAAAGAACTTGAAGGTGGTTCGCCATCTCTGGAGCCAAAGAACGCCACACACCGGATGGAGTGGGAGTCTGATGCTGGAGTTGTGGAGGAAGGTGGTGACTCGTGGCCACCCGGGAGTCCAGGCCAGTCTTTGCTTGGAGGCGGTCGGACCTTAGGGATGGCCCGGTTGGGTTGGGAAAAGGTTGAGGGAGCAGCCCAACCTGCCTCTTTGGGGTGATTTGATCGTCCTGATTCCCACAGCTGCAAAAGACATGCTAACATAGGCAGGGGAAGTAGCGACGGATTGGCTGCCGCAATCTAGGCCCTGGGGGCTCATGGTCTGGGTTTGATGCCCGGCTAACTGCTCACCATGGACTTAACTGAACCCTAGAAGGAACAGTATCTGGGCAGTTTACGTCTGGGAGCGGCTCTTATTCATGACTACAGGTAAAACCTGATCTAGCCCACAGTATCCTTAGGGCTACTGCTATAGTCACAAAGGCAACAGGATACAGGGAAATGTTCCCCTCTTAAAAGACTGTGGATATATAATCGACTTTTCCCCATAGAAATACGCCTTCTCCCACTCTAGAAATGCTTATTGGGTCACGGGGTAGCCCCCACTTGGGCTGGTTGTTGCCTTTCCCTGGACGGGTCACGAGATGTTACCTGTTAAGCAGGCTTATTTGGGACCGGGCTTGAGTGGTTGGGCGTCAGGCATCCCGGGACACGAGAGCCGCAAACTCCAGGGGTTCACCCGTACGTACGGGGATCAGGTCCCAAGGAGAGACTCATAAGTTAAAAGTTGCACTGTTTGGAATAAGCACGGTTTGGTTAAAAATAATTATTTCCAGAGAAAGAAAAAGCTAAGTTAATATATGTATATTAAGTAAAGGCAGGAGAGAGTTAGCTACGGACAGGGAGTCTGTCTACTCTCACACCTGAGAGACTCACAAAGGGTTATATGCCCGCCCTGCTAGCCAGGAACAAGGCTGGCTAATGTTTAATAAGCAAACCCCCTCGAGGTCTGCTCAATACTATATAACCATATTTTGTTATTTTTATTTCCCCCTTCAGACCCCCACCCCCTCTCACCACTGAATTCTAACTCCGGTACCAACCAATTCCCAATTACACAAATCTGAAAGTAACAGCCTACAGATACATGGAGAACTATTAGAAACATAATGTCTAGCCCTTCACCAATAAAATTAATGGCACTAAACATTAAAGACGAACTCAAATTTCAAACGTAGAATGGCCCGGAGTTTAAGAGGCTACAGGGTGACATCCTGTTTATGCAGGAGACGCATTTTGATTCGGTGGACCCCCCAATCACATTTAAAAAAAAACATATCCCACAGCATTCTACTCCTCCTGTCTTATTAAAAAAGACATACCCTTCCAGACCCAGAAAATTGACAGAGACCCAGAATGGAGATATATCATTCTACAAGACCTGCTCTCAGGTATAGCCGTCACCATGATAAATAACTATGCCCCAAATGAGAACCAAACAGAATTCCTGAAGGAGACACTGGGTCGGATGAGGGGATTTACACGAAATTCCCTAACAGTTCCGGGGGACTTTAACATGGTCCAGGTCCCAGAACTAGATAGATCCAGCCCAGGGAAGCACCCCCACTCTTACACAACTTTAAAAAATGTAAATCAAATTCAGACTATTAATGAAAGAATACTCTCAGTGATCCATGGCGCTCCACAAATCAAGGCAAGAGGGATTATGCATTCTTCTCACTGCCACATAGCTCATATTCCAGGATAGGTCACATCTTGGTTTCACAAGATATACTTCAGGGGGTCTCCGAAACGCCGATAGGGCCTTTTAGTTTGTAAGATCATGCCCCAGTCTCAATGACACTTAAAGCCCCCTTTATACGACTGAGAAGTGGCTAATGGAGATTTAATAACTCTCTCTTGAACTATCCAGATGTTGAGGAGAACATTAAAAAAATAGAGGCCTATTTTAACACCAACGAACGCGTGGGGGATTCCCACGCAACCCTATGGGAAACGCGCACAAAGCAACCATTAGAAAAACAGTCATATCTATAGCATCCCACAAGAAATGAGCCATAAATCAATTACTCCAGACACGCGCAGATAGGATATCTCAACTAGAACAAGAACACAAAAGCAATCATCGGAAAATACTATGTAAAACAATCACAGCCATCAAAAATTACTTGAAACAGATCCAGGTAGAGGAGACAGAAAGGGCCCTAAAATGGACTAAGCAGCTGTTTTTCGATAAAGGGAATAAGGCAGGTCGCCTGTTAGCAAGCAAACTAAGGAGGGGTACAGTCAAGATCTCAGATTAGCGCGATCAAAACAAAAATAAAGGGTGAGGTCACATACAATGCCCCTAAATAGCGGAAGAACTCCACGATTTCTAATATGAACTATATAACTTCAGTAAGAAAACATCATCCCAGCCGCTTTCCTCTCTAAGATTGACACATATCTGGAGAATTGTAATTTATCCAAGGTAACAGACCTAACAGGATTTATGGTAATGCTAAAATTACTAATCTAGAATTTAAGTAATCAAAGAACTTAAAAACAACAAAGCCCCAAATCCTTACGGGATCACAAATTCCTACTATAAAAAAAAATCATTACAATTCTGTCTCCATATTTGTTGGGGTCACTTAATTAATTTCTGGAAGGAAAAACAATTCCTGAAAAAATGTCAAAGGCAGCACTGACAATTATGCACAAAGAGGGCAGAGACTATGAGCTGCGTTACCTACAGACCTATCTCCCTTCTCAACACAGATCTCAAAATTTATAGTAAAATCTTAGCCAATAGACTCCATCCAATTCTCCCCAAACTCATACACATACAGTAGCGGCCGCCTTTATCCTAATGCGGCCGGATCCGCGGCGCTCTGATAATCGGGGGCAGATGCGGTTTTTTTTTTTGGTCCGGAGTGAATTGCGTTATTTTAGCGGTCGTGATATTAGCATTTTATTCTCGCTGTCTGCAATGCTGCAATACCGTCTAAAAACTCAGGGGGGCGTTCGCGAGCTGTTGTCTTAGAAGTCTAATACATTAGCAGTTCAACCTACGTCAGTACACAGTCTGCGTGTGCGCGCGCAGTAATTGTAAATTTGCATATTTACTCTATACATGCATTTGCAGTGCTGTACTGTATGTCTCATTTGAAAATTGTTGAAACGCATAGGCGTGTGCAGTACTGTAACAGTATCACATTTCATCATATACAGCGCTCTCCCCTCGCTCGCCCCCGCACACACACAATTTTTTTTTCCTCATTTTTTATTTTTATTTTCTCCACAAGCCTGCAAAAACCATCTTGATATTATGATATTCAATCTGTGCTGTAGCGTTTGACTGCGACCCTGTGCGATTGACTGCACATGGTTGATTTGTGTGCTTTTTATGTACAGTACTGTATTTGGGAGTGTAGGGATCATATTATTATGATGAACTGCCTTTTGAAATTACAGTATGTCATTTTCTTTGAACTTCATGCAGCTGTACCCTGTACCCTGTACCCCCCTCCCCCACGCACACACACAAGGCTCGCTCACGGATTTGAAACTCTTATCGACAGACACCTCTACAGAGTCATTCATTTTCTGAAGCTTGTCATTATGTTTTTAATCCGTCCCTAGCCGAGCGTCACATCACTGCGCCTGCGTGTAATCCTCTTTGAGATGGGAGCTAGCTGATTACTGTAGAAGCCGCTCAGCCAATGATATTGCTTACAGGAGAATCGCTTGACTTTTGAATCGCACTGATATTTATATTTTCAAAATAAAAAAAACAGAATAAAATACGGCAACATTACTCACCATAGAATTTCCCATTCAGCTGGCGCCGGCGCCGGGCCACTGCCAGTCCAGTATTCTTGATCATACACGTTGACTTGTGACAGCGGGACTACTACACCTGTAGTCAGCTGATGAGGCTGGAGATCGCTTAGGTACATGCAAGCTTGCTCGAAACTGTATGCGAAATCCGCCTCAGGCTGCAGGTATCCGTGCGGGGACAGACAGCAAGGGTTGTCACTGACAGTCGGACCGTTATTGGCAGCCGGTGCTGGTGCTGGCGCATTGCTTGCCAGCGACTGACATTTCTTACTTGGTTTTAACACGACCTTTCGCCTTTTGCCGTCTGCATCATAGATACGGGAAAAACCCGGTGATACACACCAATACCCTCCAATAAATTCGGGATCAATACGAAAAAAACATGGATCGCTACATAACTTTTTCCTTATTGCACGCTTCCACACATGAGGAGCTGGCAAAAATTTGTAAAAGTCATAGTTTTCGATAAAATACTGATAAATTTGAACAACTGTTGCCATCTTATCATCTGTTGCATTAATCGCGGCCCAAATTAAATAAGCGTACGTTCTGTCGGGTTTTTGGAACACGGGCTGCACTTGTACACTCATGGCGGGACTCTCTGGACAATAACCAGAAACTGGTGCTTGTCCTTAATGTGAAAAGCCTAAATTGATACATTATTGTAACCTCTTCCTTCAGTCCCAAGGCCAATTTACAATAGACCACTGTGGTATCTTTTTTTAAACGAAACAACTGCAAGTCGACACATTACTGAAGCGCATGCACATTACAATTCATGAATATCTGCCATCTGGCGGACATGCAAAGAATTGCAACAAATTAAATCCGAACCGTTCTCAATAAACACATCAACCGCGCGCATCAACCACGGCTGTGAATGCAACATGAATGCGGTATGAATGCGGTATGAATGCGGTGAAGTGCATGGCATTCGGAAAAAAATCCCGGAAAAATGCGGTGATGTTGGAGAATAAAAGGGGCCGTGACAGTAGACCAGGTGGGTTTTGTCTCCGAGAGACAGGCATCAGATAATACCCGGAAAATAAGTAATACAATTTAACATATCAACCCCACCAAACCAAAAGCAAGATTACTAAACCTCGATGCCGAAAAGGCGTTTGACAGAATAAATTGGCAATTTCTCAATAGAACACTAGAGGCCTTCGGCTTTAAGGGATCATCGCTAACTGGTATACAAACCCTATACAAGTCCCCAACAGCTACCCTAAGATTGCCAGGAGGGAGCCTGAACAAAATCAAAATCTCTAATGTCACGAGACAAGGCTGCCCCCTTTCACCACTCGTTTGCCCTCACCAATGAGCCCTTGGCTTGTGCAATCAGGAGTAACCCAAACATTTGGGGCCCCAGGATTGGCTCTGAAGTACACAAATTGTCTCTCTTCTTGGACGATATTATTTTGACCATTTTGGACCCTTTGACAACCCTACCAAATTTACAAGCTTCCTTGGCAGAGTTTGGAGCTCTTTCTGGGTACAAAATAAATACACAAAAATCTGAAGTCCTAAATCTTACATTATCCAAACATGAACTAAAATAGGAGGAGCTGAATTTTAACTATAAATGGAAGGAGAACTATATAAAATATCTGGGAATCCACCCAACCAAAAATTATCAATCTTTCTATAGATAAAACTACCAGGACCTGTTCTCTCAGATTAAAAATGACCTGACAAAATGGAACGACTACCAGATCTCTTGGCTGGGTCGGATAACCTCTGTGAAAATGAACATCTTGCCAAGATGTTTATATTATTTTCAAACGTTGCCAGTGCGATCTCTATTAAACAGCTTAAAGATTGACAAAATGTTCTTTACCAATATATCTGGCAGAAAAAGAAAGCAAGAGTATCAAAAAAGATCATGAGGGCCCCAAAGCTAGAAGGTGGACTAGCGGTTCATGATATTAGACAATACTATTACATTTGTCACCGGATCATATAATATATTGGCATATCCCAGCTAAATCTTATGGTTGGGTAGATAGAGAATCAGCATCCATAGATCCGGTCTCGCTTCCAGCCCTTCTTTGGATAGATAAGAATAACGATAAAAAGGTGAATAAGCAGAGCTACTGTACTTAGGAGTACTTAACTTTACCCCGAGTATCTGGTATACCACGAAATCTAAATATAGACTGCTTGAGACCCCCTCTAGGATGGTGCCACTGTTCGACAACACAGGATTTCCCACTGGGATGGCACCTAATGCATATATCATCTGGAGAGAAAGGGGAATTCTGGATTTTGGCAACTTGGTTTCGGACAGTCATGTAATTAAATTTGACAAGCTATGTCCCAAATACACCGTCCCAAAAAGCAAACCTTTTAGATTTCTCCAGATTAGGCACTTTTTCCTTCATACCTACCTGTCACCGGTCTTCCTTCCCTCCAGAGGATTAGAATCCATGTGTAGAAATATGAATTTTCAGAGAGGGCTGATCACCACTATCTACAGAGACCTGGAAACTTGGTTCCTATTACCCAGACCATGAGTATAAAAGGAAGTGGGAAAGAGATCTCCAAGTGGAGGTAGACTAGGAAGAGATATTGAAAGCAACATCAAAAACATCAATATGTACAGTCACCAAGGAAAGTATCTATAAAATACTTTTTAGGTGGTACCTAAACACCTGCAAGGCTACATAAAATCTTCCTGAGCTCCACAAGTCTTTGTTGGAGAGGATGCGGCCAGGTGGGAGATCTATCACATATGTGGTGGCTCTGCCCCAAGATCCAGAAATACTGGTAGATGGTCGGGGGGTTAATAGAGCTGTCCACTACCAATGGACCCAGTGATCTTCATCCTGGCCAAACCGGTTGTGAACACCAATCATTCAACTCATAAGTTCATCTCCCACATACTCACGGCTGCACGTCATTCGCTATCGGTTAGATGGAAAAGCCCTAACTCTCCTTCAAAGAGAATGTTGAGTCAACCAATCAATGAGGTTATGATAATGGAGAAACTTTCAGCCCTATTGAAGCGAAGAATCAAAACGTACTATAAAACCTGGGATCCATAGATTGGGAGATGATACCATTGTGAAGGGTGGTCTAGGATTTGAGACTGGAGACTTCTGTGTGAAAGTGGTGTTCCGGGAGTTTATGAAATTAAGATCTCAAGATATAAAGTCTGGTGGCTTATACCCCTCCCACCCCCCATCCCGTCCTCTATATTACACCCACTCTCTCAAGACATGATAGATTGATATTATTAAAGTCTAGATTATGAGTCCCTACAAGAAAGCAGGCAAGCGTAGGCTTTACAAATAATATAGGATGTCTGAGCGTGGGTTAGCCGAAGTAAGACGGCAAACATATATACGGCCTAAATTCTATCAACAATGAATAAGGACAACATGATGATGTAAATGGTTTGAGTAACAAATGTACAAAATATACACATACTTTAATATTACTGTATGTTGATCCTCCCCCCTCTTTTCTTTCTGTAGCCCATGTATAAAACGTTGAAATAATTAGATTTTTGTACTCTTTGTCCATTTCATGGCAATAGGAATTTAAATGAATGTCAAACATAAGTTCAACTTAAAAGCGTGTCTGAACTACGATGCATGCAGCAGTTATATATACAACAAGATAAAACAAGAGCTTACATTTTAGCAACCATTTATACAGTACTGTACATCTTTTTTCTATTCAACCTCACAAGTATAATAGAACTAGAGAAGTTAGAAGTAGAGAAGCACAACATTATTTCCAAATTTTTGGGGTGTTTCCCAAAACATCCAAAGAAAATGATCCATTGATCGCTATCTTGTGCTGTTACTTTTTATTTTATTTACAAAGCTAACAGTTCAACGTTGAATCTAAAAAGAGGGTAGACATCTTTAAAGCGTCCGAACACGTACAATTCAATGTACACATTCTGAAAATTATGCAAAAAGCCAAGAAAAACACAGCCATTTTAAACTGAACACAAGCAAAGGAAATAATTATGTTTCATTCATTTTTTAGTTTTAAAGAATCAGTACGATAAACTGGGGCTTTAATCAGGCCAAATAGTTAAACAAAATAATAAGCTATGTTCAGGAAATTTCAAATTCCCATTTACATACTATTCTAATTGGCAAATAATTGGCTTAAAACTAGGTACCTTGCTTGCGATTACTGCAGTCTCCTGTCCTCAAGTTCAAAAGAAATAAGATTTTGGTTGCCAGCATTACCCTAAACATATGAAATGTTCATGTAATACAGCTAACCACGAATCCACCTCCAGCCAACCCATACATCTTATTTAACAGCCTATTCTTTCTGACCCAAAAACAACACGAAAACAGAACAAGCACTTCCAGATTACACATATCACAGTAAATGAGTCGAATAAGAACACGAGATCCAAGCAATTTAGATGGCCATATGTTAACGCAGTACGGCAATAATGATCAGAGGTGCACACAGACCAGGCATGGAAATGCTGAACACAGCCTGTGACTGAAATATTTCCCTTCTCCATTCTGCAGGGTACTTTTATTATTACAAACTCTCCATAAAATCTGTTTCCAAAATAAGGGGGAAAGAAAGTAATTATTATTTAAAAAAAAAAAAAAAAAAAATGTTTCCTTCCTCTTGCCAAACATGTTTCTTGGCTCAAGTAACCAACGCACAAATATCAAAGGGCTATGTGGTAGTTAAGTATATTAAAAACAAGCATGCCTACCAAAAATGGCAAGTTTATGCGTAAAAACTCTGAAAGCTTTTAATACCTGTAGATACAGAAGATCACTTGGCAATAGAATGAGAAAATAAAATATATACTTCTCAGATGCTCCAGCCACACTATAGCTTAACCCTTTGCTCCCAGAGGATATGGCTGTAAAATAAACAGTATAAGAGAACTACATCATGTTTGTTTTTTGTTGTTTTTTTTTTTTTTTCAAGATTCTGTTTTCTAAAATGTTACAATCTGTGTATATAGCATATTCTTTGAGTGAGCCAACCTATATAGTTTTTTGATGCAGTGCACCATTTATTCCTTCCCCACAGGATATTACTCCCTGCATCTGACCAAGCCGGGAGCAACATCGGACTTATAAACATGGTCCTGAGTACCTTCCGAAATGTTACCATCGTTGATATTTAAGAAATGTATTTAGATTGCTTAAAATCTAACTCCAGGAGATATCACCTTCAAGTCGTTAGGGGGTCTGGGTTTTCCCCTTTGTGGTTTTGTGGTTTTTGTGGTTTTGTAGATATTCCCTTTGGCTAAAATTATAAGGTTGTTCTCTTCAATTTGGGAGTACAAAAGAGGATTTTTTTTTCTACATGTGAAATTCTTTATGCTTGTCCAAACACATTGATTCAACAAATATAGTTATAAATCATGTGATATATGCGCCATACATAGAAGACAATTATGGATCATTCATTGTACACTCTAGAGCACTGATATTGGAACTGCAGTTCCTTTTTTTTCTATGTTCAACGAATGTGTCAACTCTATAAAATTCTAAAATGGAATAGAACTGGAAGAAGTCGAAGACTAGGTCTTTCTTGGCAAGCAAATATGGAAGGGAAGGGGAGGGTTAATTCCCACTTGTGATGCTAACCAGGAGTAGGCAATGTTTGATCATGATATAAAAATATAAACATCTTCATAGCATAGGACAGTTCATAAGACTCAGGATTCCAGATAGTCCAATGTTAAACACACTCCCATAGATTGTGCCACTAGCCATATAGGTAAGTCTTATGTGGTGGTCTAGGTAAACGTGTGTAGGACTGATCACATAAATGAAGTAAATGGATTACTCACTGCTGACCTTGGGGATATCCTGGTCCTGTCCTGCGTGCTCCTACCAAGGAACAATTGAAGAGTACAGGGAAAACGGCGGTGCATCTGCTGCTGCTGCTGCTGCTGAAGATTGGAAACCACAAACTGCAAACCACAAAATATCCTAGGTGCAAAAATTTATTTTAGGGCATAGTAACAGCCAAAAAGAACACTCTGACGCGTTTCCCGTGGTATCAGAGTGTTCTTTTTGGCTGTTACTATGCCCTAAAATAAATTTTTGCACCTAGGATATTTTGTGGTTTGCAGTTTGTGGTTTCCAATCTTCAGCAGCAGCAGCAGATGCACCGCCGTTTTCCATGTACTCTTGGCAAGCAAATATCAATGGATGGGAACCTTACGAATGAGATCAATAGGAGAATGTAGATGGGATTTAGAAGAAACAAGACAATTTTACAAGGGAACCTTCCACTGCGCCTTAAAATAAAAGTACTTGACCAGTGTACCCTGCCTGTGCTCATGTGTTGATGTGAAACTTGGACCCTAAATGCAAAGACAATTCAGAAGCTTCAGACAACTCAAAAAAGTATGGAGAATGTCGAATGAAAATCAGGGCCTCCCTGAAAATTAAAGATTAAAGCCTCTGTAATCGGCCCACTTTGTATCCCATACCCCTTCAGCTTCTACATATTTTGAAAGAATTTGTGCCAGTCAAATGGTTGTGGGGATTTAATCTTGTCCATATATCAAAATACCTTAAACCCTGAAAGGTAAACGAAGTGTGGGTCTTTGCTACTTTGGGAGGGGGATCTTGGAAAGACTATGGAAATGGAATCTGGGTGGACATGAATCTGGGTGGACATTTGCAAGGCAATAGCCCACAACTCAATCTGTGTTACTATCAAGGAAAATACCTATAAGTTACTACATAAAGTAGGTGGTACTTAACCCCCCAGAGACTGCATATGATGTATGTCAATGTTTCTCCAGAGTGTTTCCAATCCTGTAGTCAGATGGGTTCTCTTCTACACATTTGGTGGGACTGCCTAAAGATCTCCCTCTATGGTCTAGTACAGTTCCTCAGCTGCGCCCCCCCCTGCCTGCTCTGCCCCTGGGTCGCAACCCCCCTTAACTTGAAGGTGGCGTCAAATGACCCTGCGGCGTAATTTGACACCTGACGCTATGAAGACGCGTGGACCAAAGTCTGGTGAGTTTACGGAGGCCTCGCGCTGAATAGCGCTCTAGCACCTAGGGAGCAGGAGGCGAAAAGCTCAGGACACTTTCACCAGCATATCGTGCAGTTTTAAAGATTGGTCTGTATATCCCATTTCCTTAGTCACATTTAGCATTTTTATGCTGTTGAACCTTACGCTTGGCTTGTGATCATCATTTCAGTTACTGTGCTTAGGTATGCTTATTTGCCCCACTTGAGCTGTTTGAACTATTGTCAGAATTCTATCATGTGTGCCTGAGGACTCTGTCTTGTCCATTGGACTTTTGCTCACCTTTGTGAGGATACACATCTGCATTATTGTCCCATTGCCCCTTTTTTTGGTGCTTTTTTTTGGGCGTTTGGTACAGGGAATAGGGAAGTACCATTAGATACAATGTGTCTTTTGGGAACAGGCCTGAAGAAGGGGTCAACACCCCGAAACGTTGCCGCCCCCTTCCCCTGTACTTTTACGTTTGTTCATACCCCATCCCTTCCCTTCCTTCTCCCTATTATTGTATTGTGTTTTTTCACTCACATTGTGTTTTGCTTATTTGGTTCACTGCTCCTCTCCTTTTCCCTTTTTTTGTGTGTGCTGGGAACTTTTGTTTTCTAGATTGTTGGCTGGGAAGAAATAGGGTCCTCCTTGTTCCACATTGCACCAAATATTCCACATACTCACTTGTGTGCTGTCTATTATTTTGTTTGTATGATATATATATATACAGTATCATGTACACACACACACGCACACACACACACACACACACACACACACGCACACACACACGCACACTATTTCTTATATTGCAATCAACGTTTCAGCCCCCAGCAGAGTATTTGTGGGGCACTGGCCATTTTTGAAGATCTGCTTTTCTTCTGCATATTGCTGGATTTTGAGACGACAGACCACTTGTCAATTACACCAGGAATTCAGGTATTACATAAAATATAGGCGAGTGTGAATTTAAATAGTGGTAATCAAATCTCATGGGTTAGGTGACATAATAAAGCACTCACGCTGTACTGTTTTGGTTTATGATGTCACATGAACCCTTTGCCGTGATTAACACATTGTAATTCACAGTTACCTCATTAATTCTCTATATAAACAAACTTAGCCTTTCAGGCCCTGCCGGCTAGCCCAGCAACAACTGGGTTAAATCTGCAAGTCAAGTTTTCTTCCAGAGTTCTTTTTAGAGCAACTCAACAGCTGTATTAAAAATTAATCAGTAAAGCATTTCCACTCTGGAAAGATTTGTAAAGAAAGCGAGCCAAACCCGTATATCTTTTATAATGAGGCACAGTGACTGCACACACTGTGTTTGTGATGGAGTATTATTATTGTTACCATGAATAAAATAAATTCTCAAATACATAACTGCTGAATCTACATCTGCAACTATCGATTCAATATGAAACTTGTATATAAATACATATATTTATTAAAAAAAAAAAACACGAACACAAGTGTGCAAACATGTTGTTAAAATTGAGTCTCATTAAAAAGAGCCTCATTTGTGCCAGTGTTTAACACAAACAGAAAATGAGATAATAGTGTAAGACAACTAGTTACTTCAAACTATAAAAGATCATGTGTCACCAATTAATCCTCAACAATTAAACTTATTCATATAGTAACAGAGTGAAAAACTAAACGTACATTAAAGGTGATAGGTTCACTTGGGTAATGTGTTTCCTGCATACTGTAACAGAAAAATATAAGTATAATGTACAGTACACAGTATGCATACATACGTATTAACGTAAATATATAAATCTACACATTTTATAGGATTTTTTTTCACTTATGATATTTACTAGACTCTGCTGTCCTTGTTGTTGTTTTGGCTTTACAGTAATTAGTACTAATTGGCTGTTTTCTCTCTCCTTCTAAAGCTTTGTCTTTGCTGCATTTTCATCTGTTTTTTTATTTCACTGGCATTTAGTGATTATTTAGCATGGCAACTTCTGATGACTTACATGGTTAATGATGTGGGCCGTATTAATTTCCGAGGCAGGCAAACTTTCATATGCTTCTATTTCAGAAGTACAAGTACAGAACTTTCACTGATAACTACATGGCATTTGTGTGGGTGAAGAGAAACAGAGTATCAATTACTAGAGGTGCAGTACAGTGAAATCATCACCTTCAGACTAAATGGGGGGTGCAGGGGGGGGGGGGGGTAGAGTCATCAAGTGCCAGTACAGGTTAGCACACCCGTCAAAACATTAATTCCCATTCAAGTCAATGAGAGTTAAAGCCGGACCCGTTGGCTCACTAACCCATACCGCTTGGTGAACCTGTCCCAGTGCACCCTCCTCCTTTCTCTAAATTCTTACCACTTAGATTGTAAGCTCTTCAGGGCAGGGACACCTTTTTTCCAATGTTTTATGTCGGAAGAGCTTATTCCCATTGTGTGTTATAATATTATGCCACGTGTATTCTGAAGTGTTATGTACCTGAATGGCGCTATATAAAGATAATCATACATATTGGGTGCCAGAAGCATGAAATGTGCCTAATCGATCACGGGACAACGGATCAATCGGCAGTTTAGGTACAGTAATTACATTTCCTTAAAGGTCCAGAACTGCTGCATTTAGCAAAACAAAAAATGGCAAGAGGTAACACCTTTTTTGTTGGGTAACCCCATTAAGACAGTGGTACATAAACGTTTCTATAGTCCGGACTTCAATGTTAATAACCGCTTTACGGACAATTATACATACGGTAGGTGTATTCATAAAACAAAATAATGTGTATAACATGCATATATATTTTTCCTTTCTAAAAATAGGTCTAACCTTTTCTTAAAGACATATATTGTATCTGCCATCACAGTCTCTGTGGATCATAAATTCAACATGTTAACCGCCATTACTGTAAATAACCCTTTCTTTGGCAGGTGAAATCTCCTTTCCACTAATCTCAAGAGATAACCCCATGTCATTTGAACGGTCCTTGGGATGAATAGTTCTCTTGAAGGTTCCTTGTCTTTACCCTTAATATATATGTGTATATAGTTATCATATCCCCCCCCCTTAGACACCTCTTTTCTAATGTAATCAATCCTAATTTAGTTAGCATGTCCTCCTAAGTCAGACCTTCCATCTCCTTTATTAATTTGATGGCTATTTTCTGCACTTCTTCAGTTCCATAAATCCATTTTAATGGAGTTGTGCTCAAAACTGTACTCCATGTGTGTGTCAGTCAGTGTGTGTATGTGTGTCAGTCAGTGTGTGTGTGTCTCTCTCAATCTGTATCCTGCCCCCCCTCTCTATACTCCCCCCACCCCCGGCAGAGCTGCGGACACGGGGGGCTCTGTCTGAGTCTCCTGAGCAGCCCCACCTCCCTTCTCCTCCGGCGAAGGTACATGGCTGGAGCAGGCCCCCTTCTCTCCCCCCGGCGGAGCTGCGGACACGGCTGTGTGTGTCCTGCTGCAGCCAGCCCCTCTTCGGAGGTACAGGGACACAAAGGGGGGGGGGGGAGGCTCGGCGGCTTACTGGGGGTACGGCATCACTCGGGCGGGCGGTGTTCGGTGCATCACGGCCTCCCTCTCCCCGGCAGAGGTCACAACCAAAGAGGGGAGGTGGTGGATGCGCATCACTCGATGGGGCATTGGCTCGGGCAGCAGCAGTATGCAGAGCAGGGAGAGAGGCCAGAGCACGGGACACAGGGGGTGTCTGTGTGTTTGTGTTTTCCCGTCCGTTCAGCGCCGACTCCTCCTGGTGGGAGCTGGCAACACTCACGGCCTTTTCTGCCAGGAGTGTTGTCACTTCCGTCACCACTCACATCCGTCCCCCAATCAATAAACTAACGCCGGTAAAAAAAATTCACTTCAAAAGCAGGGGTGCCAGTAATGAACCTTGTGGTATCGGACTTGCAACTTTATCCCAACCTGAAAAGGTTCCATCTGTGACGACACACTGCTGTTTAGCCTTCAACCAGTTTTCAATCTAGGTGCAAATATTTTCACCCAGACCAATTTACTTTATTTTGTACACTAACCTTATGTGGAGCCGTATCAAAAGCCTTTGAGGAAAGTAAGTAGACCACATCAACTGCATTGCCCTGGCCTAAATTGATACTTCCCTCCTCAAAGAATCTAATAAGGTTAGTTTGGCACGACCTATCCTTCATAAATCCAGGCTATTACTAATAATTTTGGTATCCAATAGGTATTCCTGAATATCATCCTGTAATAAACCTTCTAGTTTCTTCCCAATTGATGTCAGGCTTACAGGTGTCTAATTCCCTGGTTATGATCAAGCTCCTTTATTAAATATAGGCACCACGTCTGCTTTACATCAATCTTGTGGTATTGAACCTGTGGAAATTGAGTCCTTGAATATTAAATTTAACGGTCTGGTTATTACCGAACTTGATCCTTGAGAACCCTTGGGTGCATGCAATTGGGGTCAATTGCTTTAATGATCTTAATTTTAGCAAGCCAACTTTGCACCTCAGTTAACCAATTGCTAGTTAATGTTGAGGCTGCCTTATTTTGCAATATTTTTGCAACTAACTTCTCCTGTACTGTATATACAGAGGCAAATCATTTGTTGATCACTTACTGTTGTACGTGATCTAGATCTAAAAATCAGCCTTCTGTTCTAACACATTGGCAGGTGATAGAAAAACTACAGATTATTAAAAGACATGCATGCAATGAATTCTGAAATGATTTAGGAAACACAATGAAAGTCTTCGAGGACCAACTAATGGTCAAGAAACCAGAGTTTGAGAACCTGTGCTTTAAAAACATTTGACAGATATTCAGATTGTGTCCTGAAAGCAAGCTCTGAACAAGCGCAACAAGAAATACTACAAAGTAAACAATACTTAGTCATACACATAAAGCGGTGTCCATGTTGATCGCGAGCTGCGCGATCAAAAAAATGTAAATGCATTGGAGCGTCCATAGTGCACACTTGCCCGTGAGCAGGAGCGATGTGTGTGGAGACAAACTTTTTAGTCTTTTTCGCACGATGCCGGGGTCAAGTCACAGGCCCGTCCCCCATCGCGCAACACTGCAGGCCACTGATCTCAGCAAGTACACGCGCGTGTGACATCATGGCACTCGGTTGCATGCGGCGAAATACATGCAAGAATTTCTGATAAAGAATGCTACGACCAAGGTTCCAGTATTAACATTCACAATTGTGTCCACGTCTGAAAAGCTTTGTTTTATTTTTTACATCAATATTTCCCTTGCATTGAAGGATTTCACAATGACAGTCCATAACGAACTGCGAAAACACAAATGTATCACTTTATTTATGTAGCGCCAATAGTGTACACTGTGCTTTGCAAAATTACAATACGCGGTAAATAAAGTACAAACAATGGAGATAAATGTATTTATAAAAATGTTTTACCGGGAAGTAATACATTGAGTTACCTCTTGTTTTTAAATGTGTCCTGGGCACAGAGTTATGGTGACAATACATGGTTACAGTAAATGAACAGAGGTTATACATTCTATTTAAAGACATTTCATGAATAGTGAGAAATAATATATGTTATGGGATTATGTGGCGGTTACAGACCAGATTAAAATGTGAGACAGCTTTCATTTTGAAAGAGGTTAGAGAGGAGGCTGTTTTGAGAGTCTCAGGTGGATTGTTCCAGTTGTGAGGTGCTCGGTAAGAGAAGGAGGAGCGGCCCGATTCTATGTTAAACCTTGGAACTGTGAACAGCCTTTTGGAGTCAAATCTCAGGTGATAAGATCTGCATGTGGTAGAGGTGAGGAGTTTGTTCAGATAGACGGGTAGCTTGTCCAGGAAGTACTTTAAAGCAAGCCTGGAAACATTTACTTTGCATCTTGACTCAAGTGAAGGTCAATCTAGTTCTTGGCGTATTTCGCAGTAGTGTGTATTGTACTTACATTGTAGCACAAAGTGTTATATTGAGTTGTAGACTGTGTGCCCTTTGCGAAAGTGAGTTTGAGGTGCTATACCATATAATATGTCCCCCATAGTCTATAATTGGCATTAGCATCTGCAGTGCGATGCCCTTTCTGCCCAGTGGGCTTTGGGAAGATTTGTTCCTATAAAGTACAGCTAGTTTGCAATAGGTTTTGAATGGAAGAGTATCAATGTGCAATCCAAATGTTAAATGGGAGTCAAACCATATGCCCAAATATTAAAAACTAGTGACAGGGGATAGAATGGTGGTAGAGTTGGTTTTGAATGACTTGGCATCTGTGTTTGCAAATGTACTTTCTCTACCACAAGGAAATATACACATGTATCTAATAGTTGTCATTTAAATTGATTTAATTAGTATTTTACCGTTCTCGATCTCCATTTGCTGATTTAAGGAATAATATACTGTACTCTGCTCAGCAATACCATGTATGGTTTTCTTGAATTCTGACACGTTTTCTTTGTGATTGCTCACAGCCCGAGAGATTTAGTCAGTGTGTCTTTTATGCACTGTTTTTTAATGGACCATGTTTATTTGATTATGGCTTCAGAGGAACACACTCTACAACTGCCTGTTTACTGTGCTAATTCATTATGGGCTTAGATATGATTGTTTTGACCAACCGAGACCTTTGATGTTTAAAGAGCACAGGAGCGTAAAACAAAAGGACATTGTTTACAAAGTTATTTGTTTTGTACTGCAGAACACAGATGAGAGGCGTTGGTGGCACGACACTCGCTCTCTTACTTTGCACATGTAGAGCTCTTCTTGTTATATTCTACAGACGAGACATGCAAGTAAGTTCATCATTACTGCCCCGGCAATAAACAGCAAAGATTGAAAAATAATGACTGAACTCGGCTGGGCTAAAACTACATTTCCTAAAAAGGCAGAATCATTGTGCCACGTGTGCAGAAACATCTTAACGTCTCATTGCCTGTACTACTTTTTCAAATACATGACGTGATGTTGTCCTTCAGTAACCTTGTGAATGTTATTAGAGAGCATCCAGTTTACAGTGTTGCAAAAACTGGCAAAAAATGAATAACCACTATTATGAGCTACAACATGCTATTGCTTAAATAGTTAAAAAAAAAATATATATATTTAAATATTTACACACACACACACATATCTCATATAAAAAATATATATTCATATGGTGTGTGTGTGTGTGTGTGTGTGTGTGTGTGTGTGTGTGTGTGTGTGTGTGTGTGTGTGTGTGTGTGTGTGTGTGTGTGTGTGTGTGTGTGTAAAGCATTAATCCCTCTTATTAACCAGGCTGTATTTGAAAAAAAAAAAAATACAGTAAAAGCTAGTGTAGGTGTACTGTATACTGTTAAGCTTTTTGGACGCAGTCATTTTAATCATACAAAAGAATTTTCATTTGTTTTTGAACGCAATTCCCTGTTTTTTTCTATCACCACCAAAGTGTCAATCATTTTTTATTTTTGCTCTTAAAATATAAGCATTAAAAATGGCACTTGACAGGAATGCCCACATTCACCTTTGATGTTTGTCAACCAATCGAATCTTTAGCAAACTAAACCAGATATCTAAGGGATCTCTTATTGGTAATTCAAATGAAAAGATAGCGTTGTTCACAATTGACACATTCCTAACTGTTGCTAAGCCCCTTATTACTGTTCCCAACCTATTTTATTAAACACTGGAGACTTTTGGTAAGATTTCAAATGAAAAAATGAATACCTGTAAATCTGACTGGATCTCAATTTGCCTCACCACACAACTAAACTTTTACAACAAAACATGGACTTTAAATGGGGCAAGAGCCACATTAGATATCTTGGGAGTCAATGTCCTCTCATTATACAATTCACAGTACAAGGCAAATTAACCTACCCTTTATTAAAAAAAAATTCTTAAACACCTAGCATATTGGAAAGAATGTGAACTATCAAGGATATGCCGTATTATAGCAATCAATCAAGATGAACCCTAAACCTAAGCCATTATATTTTTTCCATACATTACAGTACCTGTAAAAAATCCTATATCAGACCTAGACATACTCCAAAAGTAGTTTCATACATTTATCTGTGACCACAAAAAACCTTGCATAAGTAGCACCATTTTAGAAAGACCCACTGTGGGGTGGGTTAGCAATCTCCAAAATCTCCACGTACTTGCTGTACTAGGTCAATTAATTCCCCCCCTGGGAGAAATGGGTAGACATAAAGCCACAATTTGTGACCCATTCAGACTTTAGGATGTCTTTTGGCTCCCTAAGAGACACAGACTCTTGACATTATATGAACACCCTTTCTAATCATATTTGCCAATTCTAGGATGCTAGCAGATAAACTCTCCAGATTCTCACATATTTAATGCAGTTAAATGCACAATTGATAAGAATTGGATAAAACTAACCCATCTACTAATTTGCAAATTAATAACATACTGAGGGGTATCATCCAGAATACTTTTTTTTTTACAGCCTACCTAAATAACTCAGTACATGAATTTCAAAAGGTCTGCGATCCTTGGTGATGAACACTTGGGTCACTGATAATAGTTCACCAATATTACAGATACAGTAAGTCTCACTACTAGATATTAAGTATCTATAACTTATACGTTGCTGGTGTTCTTGCACAGGTTAGAAATATTATGCAATTGATTTGGTACTTCAATTGTGTATCTGGATATTTGTATTGTTGTTACTTTTTCATATGCAAAATTGAAAGTCCCATTCACGCTCATAACTACACTATAAAATATTGATTTACCTCCAATAAAATTTACGATATAAATAAAATAATAGTACCCAAAACCTTTCAGATGTTTGCATTTGCACGTTGTTAAAGTATTACGATACTTAGCTGGTGATCTGCCATTGTTGCTTTACTAAATCCTACAAGAACAGTCAACTGGATAATGGAGAAAACACTAGGCAGAAGAGGTGAAATGCCAACTATCTAAACCTTTCCTCTGACATGACCAATACACAGAAATACATTTTTGGGGCAGTCCTTTAAAGGAACTCTATTCTGGGATTGCTTATTAAGATGGATTCTCCTTGCCAAGGTGCTTTCCTGTCTATAAAATACTGCTTTCAACAAATCAGTATGTTCTTAGGCTTGGTCCCCCAATGGCTGCTGCAGCACCCGCTGTGGAGGGCGCTGCAGGGACAAGGGCCGCCCCTCAATGGAGCCGGGCCCCTGCAAGGTGTGGCCGCCCGCTGCACCGTGAGTTTTTCCAGCAGCCTAGAGCATTGTGATCAGTACTAGCGACGGAGCGCTAGGCCACGCCCCCCCCGGCGGTTCATCCAATGAGGACGAACCTGCCGGGTGATGTCATGGCCGCGCCCCCGTCACTCCCCTGTCATGCTCCCCCCCATCTTTCCCCCTGCAGCTCACTGCAGACCGGGGAACACGGCTGCACGTGCCACCCGCCTGGCAGGCGCGCTTTCAGCGCAGACAGCGGGCCGTAGCCTAAGGGACATACAGTATAACTGCCACCTAACAGGAATTATAGGCCCTAATCAAGGGGCTCATCAAGGAGATTAAGGACCTTTATCTAGATCTGCCAAAAAGGATCTTCTCTCAAAATCCTCATTCAAGTCTATGGGTATTTTCGGCCATAAAATGGCCTGAAGGGCCACTAGGAATATATAGCATTCCATCCTTAATACTGAATACTAATCATAACTCTTTAAAACCAAAGTTGCTTAATATCTGGCCACTATGCAAAAAGTGTTTTTGCTTTTTAAATATTGCATTACTCTTGTGTATTACTGATGGTGTACATTGCACAAGATGAGACACAACATTGAATAAACAAATAGAGTGCTGATATAATAAGTTCTACAAAAAATAAACGCAAGTTGATTGTAAGCCTTTCTGGGGAAAGTGTGCCCTCTTATATGGAGGAAAGACCTTATAGCACACATATATCATTGTGAACGGTTATCATAGTGCCCAATATGCAGAATGGAGGTCACGCACAAGTACAGTACATAAGTCACTGTATTAAAGAACAATCATACAGTATAATAAATACAATTTTAGAAGACCCACTGCCAGATCCTTGTGACCAGTCACTTTATTTTGATGGACTTTAGGCCCCAACATGAACATGTATGCTCTTTGGAATTGGGTCTCAAACATGCTTGTACATTGTAGAGCGAGTATTGTAGAATAGGGGTGCGTATAGTGGGGGACGCAAGATTTTCTGGGGGGGGGGGGGACGCCGCTGTTACAGGAGGCCCGGTGCTTCCCAGAAAGCATTTAAAATAAATGCTGGGGATCGCGTGGGACCTCTGTAACTTTTACTTACCTTCCCTTCCAGCGACGCGTCTCCATGGCAACACGGCGTCAAATGACATTGCGGGGTCACGTGACGCCACGGTGCCATGACGTCACATGACCCTGTGACATCATTTGTTGCCAGGGTCGTGCTGGGAGGGGGGGGTGGGGTGCGAGCCGGAGGGGAGTGGAGACAGGGGGGCACGTCAGAAACTTTGCGCTCCCCTGCTGTAGAATAGACTCATCTTGCAGGTTGTTTGTTTAATACACGTTTCAACACAGAATGTTTTGCTTAGAGTATAGATGCGCATCTTAGGTTGTGCATATAGTGCCCGCGACGGGCGACATCGCCCAAAAACAAATGCATTGCCCCCGCGTGCGCTTATAGTAAGCGCGATGGCGACAATGCGACGGAGCGATGTGCGAATTTTGGTAGCTGGTAATATTTGATTTTTCAAGGGCTGTTGCCTCAAGTGACAGCCCCTGAACCAATCAAATGCCAGTACGCCCGCGACCCCGCCACAATGCGATATACAACTTTTGCTAACGGCGATGTCACCTGTCCCGTCACCGGCACTTTTATGGGCAGGACAGTTTCGCCTTTTCTCTGCTAGCACATCTGTTAGCAAAGAGTTCATATCAGAACCTTCAGCTTATGAAATGAAGCTGGAACATTATCCTACATGCTAGATCTATACATTTTACTGACCCCTTCAAATTTACATATAATAGATCTGGTATATGTTTTATCACAAAGAATTAATCACCACTTCTATTGCATATACAGGTAAAGGATGTATTTTTTCTAATTGGGCCTTTGTTGGTCTTGAAAGCATTTATTAAGTAAATGTGAAGTAAAGACCCAGAAGCACATCAATTAACATCAATATAGCAACCTCCAACAGAACTTAATAGGGTGGGTGGAAACAATTAACAACACTCACATTCACTTAAATTATGCAGTAGACAATGAAACAAATATTAAAGCAGCAATACTACATCCCCCCCCCCCACCCCTTTTTTTCTGTATAAATAAAACATGTGACAATGTATAATTCTACATCCTTACCTAAGCTGGCAATCATTTGGTGCTCCTGTTATAAATCTGTAAAAATCCTGATTGTGTGACTAACGAAATGGCCGCCTTCTAACTTTGTGCTGCAGTATGTGAAATGTTGCAGCTAAGTAACATTATACAGTATTACTAAGTGTAACACATTATTGTTACAGCTTTCAGAGTAGTAGCAGTTTGCTGTTTGGAATACAGCAAATTATTTGTTTGTGATACTTTGTTGCCAAAGGCCAGAGCTCAAAAAGGTGCGTCTCAGAGCCTATTTCAAAAGAGGAAGTGGATATAACTTTAATGGTTGCTGTAGCAACCAAAGGATTATCAGCACATAAAAAAGCATTAAAAATTGCATTAGGAGTTTAAAAAAAAATGCAGACACTTAATACCTGATTTATTTATATAATTAAAAAAAACAAAAAAACTATTTGCCGTTTTACTGCTGTAAGAGGCAAACAGTATTTGAGAAATGAAGAAAAGGCAAAATTATTTGAGCAGCTTAAAAAACCAGCTACTAATTATTTTCTAAATAATAATGAAAAGTATTGAAACATTTCATATCAAGTAATGTTGGTTTATTCCTACAGTATATTCACTTCAAAGACACTTAAAGTCGTTATCAGCGATTAGAAAAGACATCTAAAATCATATATGGCAATCACTTTCCGAAGAAGTGACAATATTTATACCAGTCAGCATTCTGTACGGTTGCATATCACAATTACTCAGAAAAGCCCAGCCCCGCCGCATTATTACACAAGGACAATAAGTCCCAGCCCTGGCCAGGTTACACAACTGGCACATTACACAGCAAAGAAAAACGTTTAGCTCAGGAAGGGGGGGGGGGGGAGGGGTAGCCAACTCCAGTCCTCAACGGCTACCAACAGGTCAGGTTTGCAGGATACCCCTGCTTCAGCACAGGTGGCTCCGACTGAGCCACCTGTGCTGAAGCAGGGATATCCTGCAAACCTGACCTGTTGGTGGCCCTGGGGGACTGGAGTTGGCCACCCCCTGGTTTAGGTCATACCACTCAATGATTCTATTTATTTGTCATCCTGAAAAAGAGAGGCATGTGAGCAGCAAATAGCTATTCCAAAACTCTCCCCCCCCCCAAGCCCCCCTTTCTTAAGTGGTTAAGGAACTATGCAGCGAATCCGTTTTATAAGCACACCTGGGAGGGATACGGAATCTGGGTACTTTCCTCTGTTCTACCCTGATGTGGTTTGGACCAGATGTTAAAAATGTTACACTGCGTACACTTTCTTCTCTTCTTCCAAAGCAAAAGCAAAATAAGAGGAATATTTTACTTCACTCCACAAGAGACCTATTTAATAGTTTGGCGGTTATGCAAGTAAAGGTAGCTTGGCTAACCCAATGTTGACGACATTCGGAACGACATGATCCTAATGAGTTGGAAAATATTGGCTCTCATGAGGATCAACCAGATGCTACTGCACTGAGAAAAGCTACTGTATTATTGAATTTCATTTTTATGAGGTAAAATTTATTATTCAACCATTAAGGTATCCCACATGAAATCTTGCATAAAATAGTTTTTACAGTTGCTCTCTGGAAAGTAGATTTCATTTTAACTTTCAGACACCATTTGCAGGAGGGATTCAAGTCCCCAGACAAATCGCGTTGTGCATGAAATGCGAGGCCTGCAAGTCGTTTCCCCACCAAAATGCCAGATTAATGGCGCTGGGCTGTCAACAAAATAATGAACTACCCAATAGGGGCGAGAAAGTGCAAGCGGGTTTTGGTGGGAAAGTTCAAGCCATGTAAAGCTTTGCATTTATTTTCTGTGGCAAACCGCAGAATTTCCTGCAGCCGCAAAACGTTAACTCATTCAGCACCACGGGGCCCAGGAATGCATTGCTTAAAAGGAGTATAAGTATCAAATCAATAATCCTCTTAAAATAGAAATAAAAAAAGTTGTTAATTTATGTTAAATTTGTAATAAGCTTTTTATTTTAAATACATTATCCAGATGTTTCTTTGTTTAAGTAACTCAAGGGATGTGTTCTTCATAGGGGTGGGAGGGGGGCAGTATGTAACATAGCTGCTGTTTTCTATAGTAGGAAATAAAGGTTTTGCTATCAGATGATAACTTATTTATTTCTCCAATTAAACTATCTAATATTTAAAGACTAAATATTGATCTCAAAAGTCTCTCTGTAGATTGTTCAATGCATGTGAGGATAATGAGGTGTTATTTTTTTTTTTTTAAATGTATAGGAGCCACATTGGTTTAAAGACATTTCAAACATATTGTAAAGCAAAACAGAGGATAATAAGTGGGGATCTGGAATCATTATTTCCCTCAAGTTATACAGTAATGTTATTTCTTAAACATATGCAAAATCAAAGATCTATTTATATTTTTAGTTTTTTTAAGTGGCACATTTCACAACTTTCTGTTATTTAAGTAACTAGTATGATTTGATTACATTACCCCCTGCCCTTTGAGAGAACACATTTTTATTCAATTTAACATTACATTAACCCTTTCAATGCCAACAGGGAACACTACTCTGCTATATAATGCTCCTTTTAGATTGGAAAGTGTTATGTTTATCTACTGCTCTGGGGAAAAAAATGGTTCTTTTGGCACCAAATGATTGAACCTAAACTTGCAGCTGCAATAACAACAAAAATCTTTGTTAACCAAGAGTTTGTAATAAATTCCACAAACCTTTTAATGTACATTACAAATTCTGCTCCTTTCAAAGCCTGTTTATATCCTTTTTCCAGTAGATTAGTGTGTTGCAAGTGCAAAGGAAAATAGTTGAAAGTTCTAACGTATTTTTTGTTGCTTTTGATAGATGAGGCACCTGATTTTAGAGACAGCATAGTGCCTATGTGGGTGTATGTTTGCTTATTGTGCAGCAGCTGCTTTGTCCTTCTAAGGCAATGAAAGTCTTTAATCTTGAAGGAAGGTGCGTTAGTCATTCACTACACAGGACACATTCAGATATTGACCATGACAGAAGCTTCAGCACCAGTGGTGGTGGACAGTGCCTGGGAGGTTTCAAATTTCCTCTCAAATCATTGATCCAAAATTCGCACAGAACAATGAAATTTGAGGGCTGTCTACAGAACAGTGAAGCAAGGAACCTCAGATAATAAGAAAGACTAGTTTGATCCAAGAAATATCAACAAAAGCATCCTGGATCATCAGTTACCTGTAACACCATTTTTATTTGATCCTATTAAAAAGTCCAACAACTTGTCGATGATGTAAGTTGGAGACTTTTAACCAGGTCATGACCAAGAATGATAATTTCTAGGTAACTTAATACACACAACACCTAAACAGATCTTTCTAAGAACCATGCGTCACTGTTCCCGATTGGCTCACTGGTAGTTTCCGGTCTGTAGCCATTTTAGGCTCCCAGAATTGCTGGTACATTAGAGGTGATCATCTCCTGATCCTAGTTGAGGAACAGAAAAAACACACACAAAAAAAAAAACTAAACAGCTGCACAGATTGCTGCCTCAAACACGTTGTTGTCAATGGAACTTTGTAACAAACAATGTGAAGCTTTTTACAGCGAATCTGTTATTGCTTTATAACATTGCTTGTTTTTAAACTGGGAAAAAGACTACAGTTTCCTTTTAGAAGTAGCCGTGTTGATTTAGGAGGCAGGCAGATGTTGTAGGTTGTGATAGCTGTGTCACCTTTTATCCCGCAGAAGCCATCACAATCGACAACGATTCTGACTTCCTTCAGGTCCAACACAGCTGCTAAGACTTTAAACTACGTCATGGAAATGACAGCACACTTGAATAATAAACCTACAAGGTTTCAAAAGCTCTGTACGCTATAATGTCGTCTACTAAAAACCTTAATGTTGGTTCCCTTAAAGGTATCACAACCCACAACGTATCTGCTTTTATAGGAAGTAATTACTTTGTTTCACGATACACATCATATGACCCATTATGTGAGAAATTACATTAAAAAAAGTTTTGTGTTGCATTAAAAAAAAAATCTATGGGAGAATTGTACTGAATTGAATAACTTTTGCCAAGATGGATTTGAATTCCTTGGGTTTGTACGAAAATATATGTGTATCCATAAAAATGTCAGTCAAACCCTGCCTGCTGTGCAGCAATTACATTTTACTGTTTAGTTCACACGTCTGTTGTTCTGTGCATAATATTTCAGGGTCAATTAATCAACAAATCAAAGCCTTCCAGACACTTTACATTTTGTGCAAAGGGGCTTTAAAATAGGTATAACTTTTGTTTCCATGGTGGACCACTTAACCCAAAGAACTCTAGTCATTTCCCATTAAAATAGTAAATTGCTCCCAAAGCAAACAGTATATAGCAATGTTAACCTCATCAATCCTGGATTGCACTGCAGTTTAATGCTCCAAAACCGTCTTGTTAATGTTTATGCAGAAAAAAATGTAACTGTATTATTTCTATTTTCAGCACTAAGTTCACCATATCACTCAGAGCCTGCCTCTCTCTCTGCATATATATATATATATATATATATATATATATATATATCACTCCGAGCCCTTGACCATACAGGTAGTCCTCGTTATCCAACGTTTCACTTTACAACAAATGGCACATCCAAAGCTTTACAATGCAACCCTGTGGGACTTTTTTCGACGCCGCGATGCGTTATCTAACGCTCACCACCACTGATTAACATGGGCCTAACTTTACAACGGTTTCACTATCCAACGCTACTTCCAGAACGGATTCCGTTGGATAACCGAGGACTGCCTGTATATATATCACCACGAGCCCTTGACCATATATATCACTCCGACCCTTTGCTTTAAAATTCACCAAGCAATAGGGGGGGGGGAGAATTGGGGGGTTTACCAGCATCCTTCATTTTTTCCTACGCAATTACTTAGATCTGAGCATTTTAAAAAGTAAAATAAATCTTACATTATTCTGCACAAACTCCACTTGGCATTTAAGGAAATGGCTAATATATGGTTACAGTTTGTTACCTTTTTTGGTTTGGAGCTTTGAAAAAGTTTTCATGGCTTCAAAAATATCTTTCTATTTTGTAACGAGAGTTAAAAAAATAATAATAATAAAAAAAAAAAAATATATATATATATATATATATATATAATCAAAGGCTCCTTACCAGGCAGACCAGAGAATCCAGGGAATCCAAAGCAGGCACAGCAAGGAAGAGACAGCACACTTGTTAGCAAAAAGAATTGTATTAGTGAAGCAGGCACAAAACACCAACGTTTCGGTCCTAAAAACAGGACCTTTATCAAGGGAGTGCTTTTAGGACCGAAACGTTGGTGTTTTGTGCCTGCTTCACTAATACAATTCTTTTTGCTAACAAGTGTGCTGTCTCTTCCTTGCTGTGCCTGCTTTGGATTCCCTGGATTCTCTGGTCTGCCTGGTAAGGAGCCTTTGATTGTATTCATTCATATGGGACTAAGCACCTGTCCTCATCTGTATTTGTGTGCCATCTGCTCTGTTACCTATATATATATATATATATATATATATATATATACACACATGAAATTCAGTCAGCACACTGTAGTTGAAAATGTTGTAATAGCAGATGCTAGTCCCATAGAGAGTAAATATGATACGAACCAATCCAAAGACCAGAAAAGAGACAGCAGACCGCACGGGGTTAATCCAAAAGTCTATATTCACAACATGAAATACACGTAAGCCAACGTTTCGGTCCCACAGAGAGACCTTCCTCAGGGCCGTGCAACCCACAAGTGTAAGTGACCAAACATATATACCCTCACCCATAGTGCAATGCAAACAAAGGGAACCAATCACCAACATGCAATCAGACATAATATGCAACATAGCTGTGCTCCGTGCCCCCTCCCCTATTACCTGAATATCCAAATGATTCATCATGACATAAGAGTAGGCACTTAAACTATTAGGAGAGAGACACCCTGAGACACTAGTCCCAGAGTCTACTGCCCGTGCGGGGGAACGTCGCGCACCGCGCATGCGCAGTGGGCCAAAACACATTGACTGCCGGGGCGCCAGCAAGGAGAGTGCGCCGTGCATCACAGCTGTGAGCAGACGCCTCATTAACTCTCCCTGGCAACCAGGGACGCCGGCAGCGCAAATCGCGCATGCGCAGTCTGGAAAACCGCCTCGGTGCACAGTTACCCACACACTGACAGCAATAATGGGCTAAACAGAGTAGTAAAACACAGAGCTTTGAGGTGAACCACAGGGGGACAGATAGAGGTATAGAGCAGAAGGAGCGCATAGCATCACCATAGTATATAAGGACAAAGGAAGTGCAAAAGTGCAGAGGGAGTGATGCAACAGAGTATGAGTGACAAACATATAAAAGGCATAATGTAAAACTAAGTCAAAGCAGGGAGACAACTACAGAAAGCATCTAAGTGAAAGCTCCTCATTTAGGCCACCAGGTGTCATAGTCCTTAGTTCATAAATAAGCCTTGCTTCCTGTTTAAGCAAAGTCCTGCCCCTGTCACCCCCACGGGGGGGGGGGGGGGGGGCTTGAACCTGCAGAATAGGCATACAACGAAGTGTGGCCAATGTGTGTCTTTTTTCTTTGAAATGTCTAGCCACAGGTAGACACTTCAGATCTATATCAGAGGCATCACTAAGTAGGGCTTTTCTGATGTTTGAACGGTGCATGGCCATGCGTTCTTTCAGCATCCTTACAGTCTTCCCGATGTACAGCAATCCACAAGGACACTTAATAAAGTACACCACGAATTTTGACTCACAGTTCAGTTGTTGTTTGATTTTAATCGGTACGCCACTATGCGGGTGATTGTAGCTAGGACCCAGCTGCATATAGTGGCAGTTGGTGCAGCCATGACAGCGGTACGAACCAGGTTTTTTGGCTAACCAGGTGGTGGGTGTGGCATATTTGTCTATTGGATCAGATCCAGTGACCATGTCACCAATGTTTGGTCCCCGACGAAAGCAGAATAGGGGTGGCTCTCTAGCATATGCACCAATCCTCTCGTCATTCTCCAGGATGCGCCAATTGCCCCGAATGCAACGCTTAATGCTGTTTGTAGCAGTACTGAATGTACTGACTATATTAAGCCTGTTGCTCACCGGTCTACCTGACGAAGGTGTCAATAGTTCACCCCTGTCAACCTGTCCAACCTTTTGCAAGGCAAAGTTAATGTCCTTGGCCGAATAGCCCCTCTCCCGAAAGCGTGCGGCCATTTGGGCCAGGGCCCTTTGGGATTCTTCTGGATCAGTGGTAATTCTTTTCACTCGGAGAAGCTGGGAGTATGGGAGACCCCTCTTGAGTGGTACAGGATGGTGGCTGGCTGCACAAAGAAGGGAGTTCTTGTCTGTACTCTTCCGGTATATTCTAGTAGCCAGCGTGCCTCCAATTTTGTACACTATGGTGTCTAAAAAAGCGATTTCCTGGTAGCTGTGGTTGAGGGTAAAACGGATTGTGGAGGGGATTTTGTTTAAATCAGAAACAAATGTCAGCAGCTCATCTTCACTGCCCGTCCACAGAATGAAGATGTCGTCAATATAGCGAAGGTATTTGACGATATGCCGCCAATGCGTGGTGTCAGTTAATATGTGCCACCGTTCATACAAATCCATGAATAGATTAGCATACGACGGTGCCATATTTGAGCCCATGGCCGTACCCGTTAGTTGTAAGTAGTAGTGTTTCTCAAATTTAAAGAAGTTCTTATGGAGGATGACCTCAATGAGCAACATGAGAAAATCAACTGGTGGACCCTGTTCGACTCCATGTTCTTCCAATTTTGTGCGTACTGCTTCTAGGCCCCCTGCATGGGGAATGTTGGTGTACAAGCTGGACACATCTAGCGTAGCAAGAATACATTCTGCTGTGTTAACGGAAAGATGACTGAGCTGCTCAATGAAGTCCGTGGTGTCCTTGATGTATGAACCCATTCCAGCCACCAGTGGCTGTAGATAGAAGTCCACGAATTGCGAAAGGGGGTGGCACAGAGACCCACGGGCCGAGATGATGGGTCTGCCCGGTGGTGCGACTATAGATTTGTGTACTTTGGGTAGTGTGTATAATACTGGCATCACGGGGTGGTCCTGAGTCAGGAATTTACTGGTTTCTTCTGTGATCCAGGCATTATTCAAGCCCAATCGGATGATGCCATCAATCTCCTTCTTGTAGGCTATCGTCGGATCCCCCGGGAGGCGTCTATAATGATGTACAACTGCAAGTTGTTGCTCGATCTCCTGTTTATAGTATTGATAATTTAAAACCACAATCCCTCCACCTTTGTCTGCTGCTTATAGTGAGAGCCAGTATTATACACACTACCCAAAGTACACAAATCTATAGTCGCACCACCGGGCAGAGAAGGACACCACGGACTTCATTGAGCAGCTCAGTCATCTTTCCGTTAACACAGCAGAATGTATTCTTGCTACGCTAGATGTGTCCAGCTTGTACACCAACATTCCCCATGCAGGGGGCCTAGAAGCAGTACGCACAAAATTGGAAGAACATGGAGTCGAACAGGGTCCACCAGTTGATTTTCTCATGTTGCTCATTGAGGTCATCCTCCATAAGAACTTCTTTAAATTTGAGAAACACTACTACTTACAACTAACGGGTACGGCCATGGGCTCAAATATGGCACCGTCGTATGCTAATCTATTTATGGATTTGTATGAACGGTGGCACATATTAACTGACACCACGCATGGGCGGCATATCGTCAAATACCTTCGCTATATTGACGACATCTTCATTCTGTGGACGGGCAGTGAAGATGAGCTGCTGACATTTGTTTCTGATTTAAACAAAATCCCCTCCACAATCCGTTTTACCCTCAACCACAGCTACTAGGAAATCGCTTTTTTAGACACCATAGTGTGCAAAATTGGAGGCACGCTGGCTACTAGAATATACCGGAAGAGTACAGACAAGAACTCCCTTCTTTGTGCAGCCAGCCACCATCCTGTACCACTCAAGAGGGGTCTCCCATACTCCCAGCTTCTCCGAGTGAAAAGAATTACCACTGATCCAGAAGAATCCCAAAGGGCCCTGGCCCAAATGGCCGCACGCTTTCGGGAGAGGGGCTATTCGGCCAAGGACATTAACGTTGCCTTGCAAAAGGTTGGACATGTTGACAGGGGTGAACTATTGACACCTTCGTCAGGTAGACCGGTGAGCAACAGGCTTAATATAGTCAGTACATTCAGTACTGCTACAAACAGCATTAAGCGTTGCATTCGGGGCAATTGGCGCATCCTGGAGAATGACGAGAGGATTGGTGCATATGCTAGAGAGCCACCCCTATTCTGCTTTCGTCGGGGACCAAACATTGGTGACATGGTCACTGGATCTGATCCAATAGACAAATATGCCACACCCACCACCTGGTTAGCCAAAAAACCTGGTTCGTACCGCTGTCATGGCTGCACCAACTGCCACTATATGCAGCTGGGTCCTAGCTACAATCACCCGCATAGTGGCGTACCGATTAAAATCAAACAACAACTGAACTGTGAGTCAAAATTCGTGGTGTACTTTATTAAGTGTCCTTGTGGATTGCTGTACATCGGGAAGACTGTAAGGATGCTGAAAGAACGCATGGCCATGCACCGTTCAAACATCAGAAAAGCCCTACTTAGTGATGCCTCTGATATAGATCTGAAGTGTCTACCTGTGGCTAGACATTTCAAAGAAAAAAGACACACATTGGCCACACTTCGTTGTATGCCTATTCTGCAGGTTCAAGTCCCGTCCCCCCCCATGGGGGTGACAGGGGCAGGACTTTGCTTAAACAGGAAGCAAGGCTTATTTATGAACTAAGGACTATGACACCTGGTGGCCTAAATGAGGAGCTTTCACTTAGCTGCTTTCTGTAGTTGTCTCCCTGCTTTGACTTAGTTTTACATTATGCCTTTTATATGTTTGTCACTCATACTCTGTTGCATCACTCCCTCTGCACTTTTGCACTTCCTTTGTCCTTATATACTATGGTGATGCTATGCGCTCCTTCTGCTCTATACCTCTATCTGTCCCCCTGTGGTTCACCTCAACGCTCTGTGTTTTACTACTCTGTTTAGCCCATTATTGCTGTCAGTGTGTGGGTAACTGTGCACCGAGGCGGTTTTCCAGACTGCGCATGCGCGATTTGCGCTGCCGGCGTCCCTGGTTGCCAGGGAGAGTTAATGAGGCGTCTGCTCACAGCTGTGATGCGCGGCGCACTCTCCTTGCTGGCGCCCCGGCAGTCAATGTGTTTTGGCCCACTGCGCATGCGCGGCGCGCGACGTTCCCCGGCACGGGCAGTAGACTCTGGGACTAGTGTCTCAGGGTGTCTCTCTCCTAATAGTTTAAGTGCCTACTCTTATGTCATGATGAATCATTTGGATATTCAGGTAATAGGGGAGCGGGCACGGAGCACAGCTATGTTGCATATTATGTCTGATTGCATGTTGGTGATTGGTTCCCTTTGTTTGCATTGCACTATGGGTGAGGGTATCTGGGAAATGACATGCAAATGAGCACACAGTGCCACCTTTTATCTCAAGCTCACATTACATGAGCAACCCTTAGCCAATGCATGCTGCTTTAGACATCATCAGTGTGAGTTTGGTTGCTGGCATTTGCTCAAATGTGTGCTCATTTGCATGTCATTTCCCAGAATCCCTTGCTGCAGTGGAAGTGCTGTGTACTGGGTGGTAATGGTGAAAGACAGGGTTGCAGACCTGTCTAAGACATGCAAATGAATATACAGGAATATTTACAGTTGCTATATATATATATATAAAAAAAAATAATCACAGAGCCAGTCAGCACACTGATGTAGAGCATAAAGCAGATACCTGTCCCATAGAATGATACAGCATAATTACCAGTCCATGAACCAATAAAAGAGACAGCATACAGCAAGGAGTAATCCAAAAGTGATGTATTAGAAAACACACTGTTACACGAATGCCAACGTTTCAGTCCCACAGGGAGACCTTCCTCAAAGAAAGAGAAGCACCAACTCCATAGCATACTACTGTAAAATATAGGAATCTTTAATAAAATTGTGAGTAGTCACCAGGACCTATACTCACATTGTGGAAGAAAAATCAATCACTTGAGACAATCTGTGACAGCAGCGGTCAGAGCAGATGTAGTGCAAACAGGTGGCCAGGATCAGTGGATATTGCAGCCAGTGTTAGGGAAGGACAGTCCACAGAAACCCTCAGATGTTAAGATGGTAATAGCACCAAACATAGGACACTCCAAACTGTGGAGGTGATTCTAAGAGAATGTTAAGTCACATGTTTATTTACAGTTAAGGACATTCTGTTATGAAGATAAACAGGAAACAATTAAAGACCACGAAATAGCCACCAGAAGCCGCCATAAAAGCATTCAGAGATACTGACTGAGCAGAGACAATATCACATTTATTTCTAAGTAGTAGTAGTCTGTGTGTTGCATCCCTTTTGTTCATCTATAGCAGGGGTGGCCAACTCCAGTCTTCAAGGGCTACCAAAAGGTCAGGTTTTCAGGATATCCCTGCTTCAGCACAGGTGAGTCTTTGACTGATCAAATGATGAGGAGGTCCCTGCTCTGCCTAGGGTAATTGTTTTTTTATCTTCTTACTAGAGTGGTGCTATCAGGGCAAAAGCATATTGTTCAACAGAGAAAGAACCCTTCAAGATGCACACTACTCTACTAGTACAACAAAACAAATACATTTTATTTGAAATTGAACTTAACAAAATAGCGACGATTAAAATCTATATTGGAGTGCTGAAATGTCTAGTGACTTTTGGTCATTCTCTATGTTGTAATGAGAACAGACTGAGTTATAAATGAGCTAATACTGTAGGTAGTTTATAGTTGCCTTATAAGATCCCTAGTAGGGAGTTATTATACTCATATGTAGTGTATTAAATAAATACGTCTATCTGACTTGATGTTTAAGATACAGCTACTAAATTATATATGTTATAATCTGGTAAACTTCTGAATTAGAACCACTGCGATGTGTGTGTCCCTGATAACATAATGCAATCCTAATCACAAATGAACATTCTCTTATAGAACTGTCTGAGTCAGACTATCCTGCAGTCGTTTAGATCCATGCGTTGGAAAATAAACGGAAGACCCAAAACACTTATCAAACTTATTGTTGAGCTAATACTTGTGACAATCACATTATTCAATACAAATTGCACTTGGATGTCACACTAAAGTGTGTTGTCTGGTCCCCTGTGGTCATTTACTGAGTTTTTGTATAGATGTTACTTATCTCTATAGTATACACACCTACTTATTAATGTATAGGTTAACTCATATGCCTTATAAACTAAACATCAGATTTGGCCCTTATAGTCAGAATCTGTTCACCACAACTTGTTCTATTGTTCCAGTTGTATTTCAAGGTAAGTACCTATGTGAGTGACCTTGCTGTGGTGCAGTTCAAAGTATAGGCAAATATGGCAACTGTCTCCATATAACCAGGACTATTTCTCCCTGTTACATGCTGCAAGGAGTACTGCAGGACACGTAAACACAGTGTGTTAAATAATGGTGCCCGTCGAGACCCTCCGCATACCGGATCAGAATAGCACTTGGTGTCTCCGCTTACTATTCACTGAGAACACACTGCCTCAAGCAGCAGAAACAATGTTACTCAGTTCATGTGGGATCAATTATTCAATACAAATTGCACTTGGATGCCACATTATGTGTGTTGTCTGGTCCCGTGTGGTCATTTATTGAGTTTGTGTGCGTGACCAAAATGTCTTAAGCCAATAAAAATTGATTTTTTTCGGTGACTGCCGCATGACGTCAGAGGGCACGTGAGCAGTTCAGCCAATGAGGGCGAACCACTCACGGCCACGCCCCCTGGTCGCCGTCTCGCCTCCTACATTATAGGCAGAAATCGCTATGACAACGGCGATGGATGACGTCAAGCGCTCGTGTCACCGGGACTATAAGCTTAGCCTGAGATGTACATCCATGAGACTATTAATATGCATAAAAGCAGTCTGCCATGTATTTGAATATACTAGATGATATAATTGTATGAATATGCAACCCAGAACTATTTTCAAGGTCTCCCAAATAAATGAATGGCCTTACCTGCTGGGGGGAAGACCTCATTCAACATCTCTTCATTTACCACTGAAGACCCACCAGTGCTCACACTGTAACACCAGCTATGGAAAATTGCTTGCAGCAGAAGAGTTTGAGCTTTTGTTGCTTGCAGGGTCAGGCCTGGAAGCTCGAAGATGCATTCTGTCACTGAAACATGCGTTCGATTAGCCCTGGAAAAAAGAAAAGAACTCATTACAAATGTGATTGTGCCCAAGAGTAATTTGTGTCAATTTATTAGTGAACTCTGCACATATATTGATTATTTGTAGGATGTACAGTAATATCTTAAAGTAGCAAAACATAATGGCCAAATACAGTATAGGAATTGTTATATACTACCATCTGTATTTCAACTGTAGTCCAAGCAATATCTTACCTTTTTTTAATTTAAATAAATCAGTTCTGTATTATGAGAAATAGTACCCCCCCCCCTCACATGTCAGCAGCCCACCCCCCCCCACCCCTCACATGTCAGCAGCCCACCTACCCATCACATGTCAGCAGCCCACCCCCCCTCACATGTCAGCAGCCCACCCCCTCCTCACATCAGCAGCCCACCCCCCCCCCCTCACATGTCAGCAGCCCACCCCCTCCCCCTCACATGTCAGCAGCCCACCCCCCCCCTCACATGTCAGCAGCCCACCCCCCCCCCTCACATGTCAGCAGCCCACCCCCCCCCTCACATGTCAGCAGCCCACCCCCCCCTCACATGTCAGCAGCCCACCCCCCCCTCACATGTCAGCAGCCCACCCCCCCCCCTCACATGTCAGCAGCCCACCCCCCCCACATGTCAGCAGCCTACCCCCCCCTCACATGTCAGCAGCCTACCCCCCCACCTCTGCACCAGCCCGTTTTTCACACCCACCCCCCACCAGCCCGTTTTTCACACCCACCCCCCACCAGCCCGTTTTATACACACACACACCTTTTAGATCAGCACATCCTCTCTCCCCGGTACTAAGCCACGCCCCCGGCATCCTGCTATTGAAAAAAAAAAATACTCACGGCTGCCTCATGCTGCTGCTGCCCCCGCGCAACGTAAAACCCGGGGGCGGGGAGGGGTGGAGGAGGAGGGGATGGGGGGGAGTGTAGGAGGGGGGGGGGGAATGAATCGCCGCCATTTTTTTTAAACTTTTTTTTTTTAAATTTATTTAATTAATTAGCTGGCGCCCGGCCGGAGTCATCGCGGGCCGCACAGAGAGGCCAGGCGGGCCGTATGTTGTGCAGGCCTGCACTAGAGCATAAGGCTCAATTAAAGAATAGATCCCTGGATCCCACTTAAGGGGATGTAGTCTTGGCACATACAGTATAGGTGATGACGTCCTCTAAACAGGGATAGTATATAGGTCCATAACGTGTGTAATATGGCACATACAATTTACAAAAATGGTGTATATATAAATCCCTCATTGAGGCCATCTGGGTGTAATGTTTGTAGAGTGAAGATCCATCTACATTCAACCTGCATAAGACGTCGGTCCCAGTCCCCCTTCCTAGGGCCCCACAGTACATGTTCGATGCCACAGAAGCTGACTGATGTTAAGTGACCACTGTGGGCCTCATTGACGTGTCTAGCCACAGGTACGTCCTTGTTATTTCT